>NC_056729.1:1075919717-1075996490 GCF_019279795.1 Protopterus annectens
AGGTCCTGTGTCTTTTGCATTCTTCAAAGAGGCTATCACTGCTTTTATTTCAGTAATTTGCTCATTCAGTCTTTCTTTATGCAACTTATTTATTACTGGCCAAGGCATGCTGTTCTTGAAAAGTCCCCAATGTGCAATTAGGTTCCACCCATTAGCACTGTTAAGCTGTACATGAAAACTAGCCATAATGCATTTATCCTTGCACAGTTTGAACAAGTACCCGCTCAATATTTTCATTTGTCAGTCTGGCATCATCTTGCTTCAGATTTTCCATATTTTTTCACATTTTCTTTGGATTTTTTACCTTTGGTGCAGTGCTCTTGGTCATTTCCTCCATTCAGTTTTTTCTTGCTTCAGATTTTGAAGACGACATGTTAATAATTTGGGAGAAGCAATCAATTTAGTATAATACAGCCCTCATATCATCTCTCATGCATGATGCTGCCTCATACAGAACAACTGTTTCACCTCCTTTGCAACCTATTGAGGTCTTCTCAGACTCTGACATTTCAACATAATATTTTGGTATACCACAGAGGGAGTACATTGATATGCTTTTCCACAGAGTGAATACCTTGATATGGTTTTCACCATTAGCTAACACATCTTGCACCAACCATTTCTTCTGTGCACCTAAGAAACGTAATTATTCTAGGAGTTTCTCCTTGTACGTCTCCGAACTGCCTATTACAGCTTCCCTTTCTAAGTCTACAGTTACCCAGTATCACCTAGACCATGATCATATCTCTGACATATGATTGGACTTTTTAACTATGAGTGAATCCACCCACTTCTTTTGGAGGGTAAAGGCCGGGTATTTTAACCTTATTACATTTACACTAATCTGTGCTCAGAGTAGAGACTAGGAAGGATATTAACAGTTTGTATCTTATCCAATAAATAGTGACCTAATAAGATGTAATCTAATAGACTAGTGACCCTTTTCTCAGCAGTGAAATACGTAAATACTGCCTCTTGTGGATGCAGAAAATGCCATACATCTACCAGTAATATATTTTGCACTCATTCCTTCAAAAGGTGTCTGCATTTCAGTAGTCTGGGCCTGCTTGATGACTGAGCAGCCAAGTGCTCCAGATTATGCTAAATGCTATGCATTCAACATTAAACAGCTTTGGCTCTGCTACATGGGTTTTGATTGGTTAGTATACCACAATTATGGCGAATTGGCATTGCGGTATACTAAACAATCAAATAACAGCTCTGCTGTTCTGCATTGAACAGTACTGGCTATACTACAAAGTTTTTGATTGGCTTGTAGATCGCAATTACAGTCAGTTGCCATAGCGGTATACGAACCAATGAAGTAAGTGTTCCTGGGGATGGGAGCCAATAAGAGCTCCCAAATACTTGACCAATCATGCACCGTCAATGGTTTTCATGCCAGTAAAATGCCTTCAAAAAGGCCTTCAGGATACAGAAAGATTACCCTCGACCAGCAGCAGTTTTAGGAAGGAAGGAAGACATTCAAGCTGTGGCTTATTGTGTTGGTAGTACAGGAAGCCAGGAAGGATTCGTTAAGTCCAGTCTGAGGCTTGCAAGTTGTACCAGAAGGATGAGACAGCACCAAATGGGAGTCTGCAGTACTTCAGGGAATTGTGGACTGAGATTAGCAGACCTCTAAGCCAGGAGGCTGAGATTCATTTTTGCTGGATAGCATTGCTGCTGATTGTACTTCTTCTCCTTTGGATTATTTACCTGAATTCTGTTGTGGACTGAGGGAGATGTAGCTGCTTTCCTGTACTGTGCAGAGGCAAGTGTCTTAAAATGAGGCTGCAATGTGTCAGTCCTGTTCTGATTGGCATTGTCCCTGTCTTTTTGATTTATTTTATGTAATCCAGTCTAGATTTTGTGCTTTGTTTAGATTTATTGAGCTAACAGGTTGACCAGTAGATAGTGAAGCAATTTCATTGTATGGCTCTAATGTGTTCTTGTTCTTGATGTGTTCCTCAGCCAGGTTTTTGCACCATATTTTTGGTTTGTTGCTCATAAACTTTGTTTTTTTCTGGGAAATTATGCTCTGAGGTTTAAAGTCACTAGATACTAACAGTCATTTGAGTTTCAGATTTCATATTGTTTCAGAAAGTGCATGCACAGAAGTCCTGTTCTAACAATTTTCCAGGTTTTTAAGAGCAATATTTAAAATGTATCCCTATTTTTAGGCCTTTGTCCCCAAAGTATATCAAGCTTTGTGTAGATTTCCTGTCCTAACACGTTGAGTGGTAGGGTTTATTTTGCTTATCAGGCCTTGCTATTATGAGCATGCATTGTAAAACCAGTAGAAGATCTCATGCTTTGGATTTTGTCTTGTCAGATATTCACACCACATAGATGTAATACTATGTTAACAATTATTCTCCTGATGGTTCTTTGGTTACTATTGTCTTGTCTTCAGAATATATATAATTGTTTTAGTGTACAGGTATGTTAATTATTTTTATGAAAGGCATTTTACAAAATGGATAAAGGTATCTGGTTTTGTTTTGTAATAGAACTTGATTTTGATAAGTTCAAGACTTAGAAAGTACAGTTGTATACACTTACCATAAATGTAGATGTTCGAGTGTATTCACTGTTGCAGCCATCACACTTAGATTATCTGCCTGCAGGTAGCCCTCAGTCGGCCCAAATACCAGAGTCTTGGGATTTCTGCATCAGATGCTGTCACCTCTTCCATGATGTCAGGTAGTCAGCAGTATAAAACATGCAGTCGATGCTATTACATCAGTTTTTCTTGCCACAGATGTCAGGAGCCCCCAAAATAGGAAGTTATTACATGATATGGAACACCTGCAGTAAAAAGTAAATACCCCTGCCATAAAAGATGGCCATAAAGAGGATAGGTAGAAAGGAGAGAGAAAGCCAGGGGGCTGGAGGGAGGGAAACCAGGACTGCAACAGTGAATGCATCTACATTTACACCTACATTTATGGTAGATGTAAACAACGGTACTATGTTCTTCGTGTTTCACTGTTGCAGTCATCACACTTGGGTTGATTCCCAAAGCTGAGGAAGGGTGGAGGCAGTCAAGAAGTGTTAGGGCTGGCTAGCAGGCCTTGTAAGACTTCTATAGCAAATCCAGCTCTGGATTTAGAAAAAAATAGGTAAGTAGTAATGCTTGGTGACGGTATGTATAGAACTGTAGGTTGCAGCTTTCAGGATGTCCCTGGTAGGGACTCCCCTGAGAAATGCTGTGGAATGAGTTCTGATCCCCACTGGGGTAGGTTTTCCATGGTGCTTGTAGCAGAAATGGATGCAGTGTGCTATCCATTTGGAAATGGTTTGCTTTGAAATGGCCTTGCTCTCTGCCCCTGTAGCAAAGCTGACTAGCAGCTGGTCAGATTTTCTGAAAGGCTTAGTACTGTCAAGGTAAAACCTGAGCTGTCTGTGCACATCCAAGGAGTGCAGGATCCCATCCCCTTTATTCTGAGGATTAGGGAAAAAGGTTGGCAAATGGATGGATTGGTTTAAAGTCACACTGGATACCGCCTTGGGCATAAATGAAGGGTTAGTCCAGAGGGAAACCCTGTCAGCATGGAAAATAATGAAGGGCTCCACTGCCATTAGTGCCTGTAACTCAGACACTCTTCTTGCTGAAGTAATAGCTAGAAGTAAGGCTGTTTTCCAAGAGAGGAATTTTAACTCTGCTGAAGCATCAGGTTCAAAAGGAGGAAGTGTGAGCTTCTCCAGTACGAACGTAACGTCCCAGTTCAGGGTGGGAGCTCTCCTAGGGGGCCTTAAATTGTTAGCTCCTCTCAGGAACTGTTTGATGGGAGGGTAAGAAAAGAGAGGTGGCTCAGTATTATAATGAGCTGGGATGGCAGAGACATGAATCTTAATGGATGAGAAGGGTAGGCCTCTGTGCAGCAGCTCTGCTAGGTAATTAAGGATTTGAGGTAAGGTGGGCACAGCTGTGTCCTTTCCTTGAGACTGACTCCAAGAACAATATCTTTTCCACTTTTCAGCATAGGATTTCCTAGTACTAGGCCTTCTGGCCTCAAGGATGACATCCAACACCTGTTTGCTGAGGGATGTTGGTGGTGTATTCAGGGGATAAGCCAGACTGCAAGGTTTAGGGTTTGCAGCTGTGGATGCAAAATTTGTCCCTCCTGCTGAGAAAGCAGGGAAGGTGTCTGATGTAGGCGCCAGGGTGGCACTGCTGTCAGACTGCTTAGGAGTGGGTACCAGTGCTGGCATGGCCAGTCTGGTGCAATAAGGATTGACCTTGGCCTGTCCTGTTTGATCTTAAGTAGTACTTTTGAAAGGAGGGGCAGAGGAAAAGCATAAATTGAAAGGTTTTTCCATGTAAAGGATAGGGTGACCACCTTCCGGGCTCTGCTGTGAGGATTCCTGTTGCAAAATTTGCTCAATTGGTGGTTTTGGGGGGAGGAAAAAAGGTCCACCTCCGGTGTTCCCCACCTCTGGGTTAGAAGTTTGAATGAGTTGGGTTCCAGTTTCCACTCATAAGGGTCCAGTAGATTTCTGCTTAAGTCATCTGTCAGTGAATTTTGCTTGCCTGGCAGGAATTGAGATTGTAGATGCACTTGGTTGCTCAAGGCTGTGTTCCACAGAGCCATGGCTAACCTGCAGAGTGGGAAAGAATGAGTTCCACCCTGCTTGTTTATGTACCACATAACTGTGGTGTTGTCTGTCTTTATCATGAGCTGTCCTGGAAGGATAAGATATTTGAAGGCTGTCAGAGCATTCTGAACAGAGAGCATCTCTTTTTGATTGATATGCAGGGGAATTTCTTCTGGGCTCCATTTGCCTTTAATGCATTTGCCTGCAATGTGAACCCCCCATGCATAGTCTGAAGCATCTGTTTTCAGGGTTTGGGAGGTGAGGGGTTGAGTGAAAGGAAGTCCCATGTTGTGGCTGCATGCTTCTGCCCACCAGAGGAACTTTGCCCTTAGACAAGGTATGATAGAAATCACTGTTTCCAGGTCCTGAGAATGTTGACACCAGAGACTTTTAAGCACCATTAAAATCTCCTCATATGCAGTCTTGCATATGAAATTAGCAGAATGCATGAGGCCAAGAACCCTAGGGCTTGCAGTATTTTCCTTGCAGATAGCTGGGTTTTGGTGGCCATTAGTTTGAAATAGTTTGTCAAATGGACCTGCTTTTCTGGGGTGAGGAATGCCATCTGGGAAGTTATGTTCAAGCTTGCTCCCAGGAATACAATTTGTTGGCTGGGCTCCAGTTGTGATTTCTTTTCACTGATGGTGTATCCCAGTGAAGTTCGAAGTCTTTTTACACATGCCAGGTGCTGAAGTAGCAATTCCTGACTGTCTGCCTGAATCAGGCAATCGTCCAAGTATGGGAAGATTTGAATATTTCACTGCTTGCAGTATGCAATGGCTGGGGCCAGGCATTTTGTGAATACTCTGGGCACAGTAGATAAGCCAAAGGGAAGTGCATAGAACTGATAGTGCACAGAGCTTGCCCTGAAACATAGATATTTCCTGTAAGACTCCCTTATGGGGATGTGCAGATAAGCTTCTTTTAAGTCTAGGGTAACTAACCAGGCATCCTTGGCTAGCATAGGAAGAAGCTGTTGCAGTGTAAGCATTTTGAATGTTGGGACCACCAGAAAGGTGTTGAGAATAGATAGATCCAGGATAGGGCACCAAGAGCTCTCTTTTCTGGGCACCAGGAATAGTCTGGAGTAGAAACCCTGTCCCCTTTGTTCTACTGGAACAGGTTGAATAGCCCTGATATGGAGAAGGGAAAGTCCTTGCTTTTGAGCATCTGCCCACTGGTTTGGAGGAAGGTCTGGCAACCCGCTTGGGGTTAGCAGTGAGTGGAAGTAGAATCTGTATCCCTGGGATATAATGTTTAGAACCCATCGGTTCTGAGTAATGGACATCCATTTTTTTGCATGAAGGGCGAGTTTTCCTTCTAGGGGCGCAAGTACTTGGGCATGGCTGGGAAGGATAATTGGAAAGTCATTCTGAACTTTTTCCATAAGGGGGTGGCTTACCACTCTCTAGTTTTGAGGTGGAAACACTCCATTGTTTAGATCTCTGCATACCCTGAGACTGTAGTCTTGGTGGTCTGTATCCCCTGGGTTTGGACTGAAAAGGCCTGAGAGGGACTGGAAAGGATCTGTTTTTTGAAGGCCAATGCCTACTGAATCTAGGTGGTTGCACCTGTAAGAAATCTTTGACAGTTTGCATAGATTTAGCTTTCTCTTCCATCTTTTTAAGAACTTCTTCTGCTTTTGTGCCAAACAAACACTCCTGATTTAACAGAGCATCTAGTAATTTTGCTTTGACGTGGTCTGGCAAGACGTGTTCCTTTAGCCAAGCATGCCTTCTCAGTACAGACCCAGTAACAGCAGCCCTGCAAGATGCTTCTAAGGCATCAAACCTACACTGCAAATGTTTACTAACTTGGTTTGCAGAATGCATTAACTCTTGTAAATCTTTATTTTCTGCACAATCTGGAAGTAACATCATTTTTTGTTTACTTAGTTCCATAATATATCGCTGGTACTTCAACATGTGAAACTGGCAATTCAAAGCCCTGATGGCAAGAGTTGCAGAGGTATATACCTTCTTACCCCATCTGTCTAAAGCTCTAGAATCCCTATCTGAAGGAGTAGGGTTTTTGGCTGTAGTAGCCTTAATGCCTTTAGATCCCTGGGAAATGGTCTTTGGATCCGCAGTAAGATTCTTAAAGAGAAATCTGTGAGAGTCAGGTACTCTGTAGCACCTGTCAGGTTTTCTAGGAGCTGGTGGTAAAGTGTCAGGAGTAAGACTGGACTCCATGAAGACATCATCTACAATATCCAGGACAGAGGGGATAGCTAGAGGCCTGTGCTGAGGCAAATCTAAAAATTCCCTGAGTCTCTTTTTGGACTAAGGATAGTCCTGGCATTCCCAGCAGAAATGCTCTCTTAAGGTATGCAAGGTTTCACCAAAAGAAAAATCCTCTGGAGTGGAGGCAGAGGGAATGGATTCCTCTGCATCTGAATCCTCATAGGTAGATAAGGGTATGTCCTGGTAATCAGAAGGGTCAGAGTCATCAGACTCCTGGTCTGTAGAATCAGAAGGAAATTAAATTCTTTGTCTTTTAGCGGAGGATGGCTGGCTTCCCCTAATTAGAGTAATAAGGTCTTCAGCCATTCTAAGCATTTGTTTTTGTGACATGGGAGCTTGAGCATGCACTTTGGACGTCAGTTTTCTATGTGTAGTGCGAACTCTGGGCCTGAGAAACTCAGTAGTTTTAGTTGAAAATGAAGTCGATTTAATATGAATATCGGTAGGTCGGAATACACCCTCAGAAGCCGGTGTCTGCAAAGCAGCTCCAGACCCAACCAAGGTAGAGACATCTGCAGGTTCCATAGTCGAAGAAGCATCTTGCGGCATACCGGACTCCGAATGGGTCTCAGCAGAGTCCTGCAAATCTGTAGAAGTGGGCATCAGGGGCTTTAAAGGTGCCTCACTGAGTATCAGTGGACTGGCGACTAGCTTAACAGAAGTATCGTTGGCAGTTTTGACCTATGCAGTCTATCTCTGTCTTTCTCTTTGTGCTTTTTCAGAAGATCGGTAGTTGGATGGCTTACTGAAGCCATTTCAGAATACGGAGAATGAGAGTGAAAGAATTTAGCTATAAAAATAGCCTGACGACAAATGGTTCGGGTGTTAAATAAGGCACAAAATTGACAGCGAGGGACATTGTGGGCTGGGCCTAAACAGGTGACGCAGTAAGAATGAAAATCTCTATGAGGTACTTGCTTTCCACAGGCAAGACAATTGTTAATTTTTTCTGACATCAGTTAGAGCAAGAAAAAATAATCCCCAATGGGGTACTTAGCTTTAGAAGATTTCAGGTTTGAAACTCAAAAAATGAAAATTTCAGATAGCTGCTGACCTGCACTTGCAAACTGCTTGTGCTTTCAGCTCCTTCTCAGCAAGAAAGACTGATATAATGACATTGGCCGCATGTTTTATACTCCTGATGACTTGACATCATGGAAGAGGTGACAGCATCTGATGCAGAAATCCCAAATCTGGTATTCGGGCCGACTGAGGGCTACCTGCAGGCAGATAACCCAAGTGTGATGACTGCAACAGAGAAACACGAAGAACATTTCCAGAAAGGAAAGTCATGTTATGTATCTTGTGATCTCTAACCCAGCAGTGCAATACAGTCGCTTGCATGTTGGAAAAGGGCAGTTAGTATGTTTTCATTTTATTTTAAGTGTGCAGTGATTGTGGTTAACTTAAAGTGGTAATTATACTGTGTTTGCTGTCATTTGTCTGTTGTAAATATTTATGAAAATGTTCATTTCTTTTTTGACAAAAGAGATGGTAGAAAATAAGCTGGCCACTGAGGGATCAGAGAGGGACTGGGAATTTGAGCCAGGCTGTTCAGTGATCGCTTGGACTGTAAGCAGTAACTACCTGTAAACCTAGAAGATACCACCAAATTTGTAATGCCCACATTCTTTTGCTCCAGTGATTGGTGCACAGGGTCAAGACTGTGAGCTGTGTAGTGTACTTGGGTGTCATTTGACAAAGTTATCTTTCCTTTATTTGTATATTGCCTATTCCATGATGTTGACCCAAGTGAACTCTGTCCCCTTATCTCCCTCCTAAAGCTAATAATGATTGCAGATATGGTGGTGAATTATAACCTTGTTTACATTCTCTTGTTCCATTAATGTCTCAAGAATTCAGGTATATAGGGTATTTAGAGACAAATATTTCTGGGAATGTTTTATGGCTATCAAAATGTAATAGAGAATCATTAGACAACCTATGTACAAGATTCTATAGGAATGAGAAGTGTACTAATTGGTTTTCTTAGATCAGCTGATGCATGGGACAGACTACTAAATTATATTAAAGAAAGTACTAGTTTAGATCATTTTAAGAACAGCCTGGACACTTATTATGGAAACACAAATACTAGTTTAGATATTTTTAAGTACAGCCTGGGCACTTATTATGGGAACAAGTGTTTGGTATATTGGCAGGTAGGAAGTGCATTAATGACCATTTTTGAAATATTTGTATGCAAGTGTTTCTGTCCCAGATTATTTCAGGATTTGTTGCCAATTTGTTGAGCTGTGCACTAGACAATTAAAATTATAAACTTGTTCCTGAAATTGTTAATTCAACTTCTCTATTCTGCTAATGTGTCAGTTTTCACTAATACTTTGTGTACCTGATTATTTCTAGGTTTGCCCCTAATTTGAGAGTTATACTGCTGTCTTTATGAGAAAATGTTGTGCATGTCATTTAATGACAGTTACACACTTCTTCAGAAAATGGTTATTAATTCACATTCTCTTAATTTGTCAATGTCTCAGTTTAACAGTAGCAAGATCATGTGTTAAGTCTGGATTTGTACCTCGTTCAACTCTGGTTTATCTTTACTTACAGTGGCAATCTTTTCCAGTAGTTTCCACAACTGGAAATTAAGCACATTTATGCCAGTATGCAGCCTTTGTATATTGTCTTTACAATGGATCTTTTGCAGTTAGTGTGCAATTTGGATTTTACAGTAGAGTATTGGGATTTCTTGTGCTAGAAATGTTCATTGCTGGGATAGAGTATATCTGCCTTTATGCATTTTTCTGGTTAAAGATGTGAGATCTTACATTCTTTGGTCATGACTGTTCTACAACATGATGTCTTAAATGTCACATTCTTGTAAAAGCACTGAGAACCTTAGTTTTTAACTTTTCAAGGCACCTTTGCAAGGTACAGACCAGGGTGAAGAATAGGGCTAGAATATTTCTGAAGTGGTGACTGTGAAATGCAGGTAGTATTGTCATGATTTTGTTTATATATTCATTGCTACTGCTTAGTTACATTTTGTGCTATAGTTTGAACTGTTTTGCAAGTACATTTACCTTGACATGAATTTTGAGATATAATCAAGAGTCCTTTGATTGTAATGAAAATGTCATTTTGCAATGCAAATCACTATCCCTTCTTTAACACTGGTTATGTGTCCAAGTGGGCATTGCAAACGTCATTGTGGAAGCAAGGAGGTGAGTAAAGTGATCATGCAGGCCTTTATAGTTAGCAAAGGAGGAGAGAAGAGCAGGAGAAGGTGCAAAGACCAGAAATTTCCAGTGATGTGGGTAGGTTGTGGGCCTATTGCACCATATCTTAGATGCTGTGGAGATGGTTCTACTTTGTCCTTATGCAATATAGCCTCATTTCTTTCTTTGTTCAGTAACACCACCATATTACAAACCTCGGTACAGACTACCCAGATTATGACGAGGACAGGGATATGGCTATAGAAGGCACTCCAAAGAAGAGGAGATAATTTTTAAGCCAGGTTGGGCAAGTGTCTTTGACTAGCTTTCTGTGAGTAAGCTCAGAGTGAAATATGTTTTTTGCAAGACCTGTAATGCAGATTTCACAATCCATCATGGTGACAGACATGATCTGCAACGAAATGTCAACAATGAGAAACACAGAATTTGGACCTCAGAGTTTAGTGAGTACAAAGGTTATTAAGGCAGAGGTTGGTTTTGTGTCACTCATTGCTAAACACAACTTGCCATTTGCAGCAGGAGAACACATCATGAAATTTACAAAAAAATGTGCAGAAGATGAAGATGTTCAGAGGAAAATGATGTGGACCAATGACTGTATTGCACTGAATTACCAGAATGACGCTGCTGCCTGCCAGAAATCACCATTCTGTGTGTATATGGACCAAAGCACTAAGATGGGTGATGATAAACTGTCAGTGATTCTTGTTGGTTACCTTGATGAAAAGGCAGACAAAAATGTAATATGGTTTCTTCATATGCCAGAATGTGAGTCAGAAACTTGACAAGCATTGTTTAATGCTTTGATGTCCACTTTGACACAATTTAACATTCCAGTTTCCAACATTGTGGGCTTTTCTTCAGACAATGCTGCCTCAATGATTGAAAAACACAAGTCTGTGCTATCTCTTTTAAAGAAGGTGAAGCTCACCACTGTAAACACGGGGTGTCTGTGCCACCTGGCAAATCTATGTAGTAAGGCTGTTGTAAAAGCACTACAGTCACCAAATGAAGAATTTATATCTGATGTGCACTGTCACTTCAGCTCCAGTGCACAAAGACAACAAAAACTGCAAGAATTTGATTTATTCAAAGACACTGACCCCCCCTCAAGACTTTATTCAAAGACACTGACCCCCCTCAAGATTATTAGACATGCACCTACTAAATGGCTGAGCCTTGGGAAGGTAATTAACAGAACCATGGAAATGTGGCCAGCTCTAAATTCATTTATCTTTTTTCTGCAGAGCCATGGTCTGCTAAGATTGATTTGATTTCCAAACACGTAGTCATACATTGCATATGATTTTTATGTTTCTTAAGTATGCACTGGGGGCCTTTACTGAAGTTCAACATTCAGTTTCAAAGCCAAGAAAGTCATCTTCTGACACTGCATGCCACTGTGCATAAACTCCTTCAGCAGTATGCTGACAGACTCCTCAGACCTGCAGCCGCTGTCAGACTAATCAAACACGGTGATGTTTCAGTGCTGACTGACAGTAGCTCTGTTCTGCCAAACAGTGAGCTGCATATTGGCTATGACGCTAAAGAATACACGAATAGCCATGAGGAGGATATTAATGGCACAGTTATCAAATTTAACTTTTATAAAAAAGTTACAGCTTTTTATTATGCTGCAGTCTGCAGAAAGGGCTTAAAAAGTTTCCCATGCAGGATCACTTAAAGAAAGATGTTACATTCCTTATTAATCCTGCCAGAAAACTGGACATTTCTTTAGGACTTGTCAGGGATGTTAGTTTCCATCTGTGTGTCTGTGAACATGATGCTGAGGCTGAACAATTAATTGATGAGTTTAGCCAGTATCAGATTGAGGACACAGGGAACCTGACAGGTCCAGCAGAGGGGCCCTACTCACGTGTGCCCAAGTATTGGGCACACCTTCTGAGGGACCTTTGCATTGATGGGAAACTGCCACTTTTAAGCAGCTGAAGATGACTCTGCTTTGTTTGCTGCCCTCAAATGCACAAATTGAAAGAGCATTTAGCATAGTGTGGAAAGTAAAGACTGAATTGCAACAGCCTCTCAGTGTAGAAACATTGAACTCATTATTAGCAGTGAAAATGAAAGAACTGTACTGCTGTGATCTTGATCTTAAGCTGCCAAAACATGTCTTAGATGCTGCTAAGAAAGCCACAGCAGCCCACAATAAGTGCACATCTGGTGCATCTAATGCAGGATAGGATGCTGTTCTTGCACTTTACACTAACAGGTCTGTTTAGAAAATGTAGTAAATGTAGCAAGTGGATTAGTGACCATGTGATTTCATTTTTGATTTGTACAGAAATGCTGTTTCATGTGGTTATGGTATTGCAGCTTGTAAAATAAATGTTTTGTATCTGACTCGTGTGTCATATTGAATTTTACAAATGTTCTACCAGGCCCCATGGCAATGGCGTGTTTCACGCAGTGCAAAAATAGGGTGTTCAACATTCTTGCTGACTGTCACACTTTGCTGGGGTTTGTGTCCCACACTGTCCTCTTAAAAGGTTGAGACGTATGCTTGGTGGTAATCTATCCAGCTGATGGTTGAGGGCCACACTGAGATCCCCACAAATTTTTACTGGGGTGCGGGCACCTCCCATATCAAGCCTTGCCTTATGAAACATGAAAAAGGGCCTACATCTTCCCAATTAGGGCTATAGAATTTATCAACCAATCATATACCATGACTCATTTGCACCTTTATTATCATCCATCTACCTTCTTTATTTGATTTTTACCTCTAGACTTTTCCAGATAATCCCTGAATATATTTATCATTCTCTTTGTGGCTTTGCTACTGTAGGGTCTCCCGCACCCTCCTTTTTACCTGGCTAAGCAAATCTACACCAGGATTCTGGTCAACTTAGTTTGTTTTATACATATTATGACCCATTTAAATTTGTGAGTGTATTGAAAAATGCATGCAATCTCTAACTGAGAGGTAAGGCCTTTAACATCCCACGACACAGTCCTGATTCATTTAGAAGATAGCACTGACATTATAGCACCAAGGAAATTATAGATATAAAACACCCACCCCTTTCATAACAACAATGCTTTCTCACAAGCTAAGGAACCCAGCTAATAGAGCAGAATATCACATTTGCATATAGAAACGAAATCTGGGAAACGTGTAGTTATGTGCCCAGAGTTTTCCACCATTTCTACACTCTGCAGTTATCCATTTTGCCAATCTTATCATATCCCTTGCAAATGTACACAAAGACAGTGTTCATAGAACTATGCCAATAAACACAACATGGTAATATTTTCTAAAAAATTAAAAATTACCTTGGACATTAATCACCCTTTTCCCCCTTGAAGAGCATCCCAAGCATAAAATCAAACATTGAACAGAAAAAAATATTTTAATCTCTCTGCCAAAATACTTTCCCTTAACCACAGACATCTGAAGTTTGATGTCCTGTTGAAATAACATGAATAAAGATAATACAATCTGCCACAAGTATCAACTGCCCACCACAGCATGACAATAAAATTCCATAACCAAAAAAAAAAACAAACCAAAAAATAATAATATCCCTAATAGTCCAGTTACACAAATGAAGGCAGGAATGTCGAGCTACTTGGTTAGGGCTTCACGTTCAAAATTTCCCAGTAGACCATTAATCATGCAAACCAGGCATGGGACATCCCAGCACTACAGACTAGAAATTACTGACCACAATTCAGGATATTCAGGTGGAGCATTTCCCTGTATTACTGCTACCACAGCTTGTATCACTGCAGTTCTTTTGTGTTCCTGCTCCTGCTTGTGAACGTCAGCCGATGTTGGATCTAGCCTCACAAAGTCCATTTCATGCTCATTATCTTCCTCATCCAAATCTGCCAGTAGCAGGAATCTACTCGGACATCCAGGATGTATGGGGGGCTGGGATTTGTAGAAGGAAAGGTAGGGAGCTCCTTTGCACTACCCATTTCAAGAATAGCTACACTGTGGATTTTCTTTTTCTCCTTTGACCTTACACCATCTTCCAGGGACTACATTAATTTCCTCTTAGTGTCCCATACAACATTGCTCAGTCTCTGCCCGTTAGACATCTTCATCTGTGCACAATTCAGGTAAGCCTCTGCCACTCAGCCACTGTCAGAATACAGAAAATAAAAGATAGTGGTCCTTTACAGACCACCAAAAAGTCAGAAAATCTTAACTAGACTTGAAAGCCTTGCTCTCCATATTTCCTCAAAACAGAAAAGGCTTTCTACTTGCCAAAAAGTCCACCCCTATAACCTGGAGCAAAGTGTGCCCTTGGCTCCAGATTTGACAGTCTGGGCACATCTCCCTCATTACATGCAGTACCTGCTCCCTTTCCTTATAGTTCAGTTATTCCATGATAAGGAGTCTAGGGATATTGGTGGATGCTCTAGCAGCAACCCAGTGTGCCATTCAGTAACTAGTAGGGGTCCCTTTTAAACAAATCGGTTAGCTATTTCTTAATAAACTTTACCAGATTATCTCCCTCCAGACATATGGACAGGCCAATCAAATATAAATTGTTACTTCGTGCTCTGTTTTCGATGTTATCTATCAGTGTTTTATAATCAGTAAGTTCATCTATATGATGAATGTGGGCATTAAGCACTCCATAGTGCTCCATAATGCTGCAATGCTGGACTTGTAACTTTTGATGCAGGGCCACAAACTCAGCCTTGATTTCTTCTCCTGTTCCCAGCAAGACTTGGATATCATTTCACACTTTTTGCAATAAATCTGTAAGAGAGATGAGTGATCCATGCATTCAAGATAGAGCCCTTTCCACTTCCTGGACCTTTCTATTGGTCATTGTCTCATGGTATTTCCCCATGCAGTCCTAGGCATTAGTATCTGTACCTTCTAAAGCATAGAATATTGGAATGGATGGACAATTTCAATCCAAGTGAAGCAATGTTTGGCCCTCATCAAACCCTTAAATCAAGCAGGGCTTTGTTTAAGTATATTAGTGGGTTTAAACCGATTTCTGTTCCTGGATTGACTCTATTGTTTTTAAAAGATCTGCACTTATGCATGTTGTAGAGTGCACCCTGAGCCTTTGTACAATTTTTTTTTTATAACTGCTACACAAGTTCATGCCTTGAATCAGAAGACAATATTGTGACATGACTAAATATTACAGTAACACAACTAACCCATTTTTTACTCATTTCTACAATTTTCATGTTATGACATCACATCATATTCTCAGTATTATAACCTGGGAATAATTTTAATGACATTTCTATGCATATGACAGAAATGAGTTGTCATCCTAGACCATGCATTTTCCCTCCCTCCTTCCTCTTTCCTTACTGTTTCTTCTCTTTCCTTTCTGCCAATGCAACTGTAGATTACGGAATGAATTCAGCTTTTCCTAGTGTCTTCAGGGAATATAGCTGATGCACTGATTCTAATCCCAAACAGCAATGAATTTATATGGCAGATAAATTCCATTCTCCTACTTCAGGGAATTTAAGAAGCGGAATGATTCACCTCCCTTCCCCTACTTACATTTTCTTCCTCTTCTTTATGCCCTTCTTTAACTGATCGATTTCCATTCCTCATCTTTTATACTTCTTGCTCTTCATTGTTTCTAAAATGGCCATAATAAGGTAAGTGCCCTGATGCATATTCCTCGTTTACTTAAGAGTCTGCTGCCCCTCTTCCGATGATTTATATATACTACCCTAAATGTTCAGCCTCTATCTAAACATAACTATCATGTACATTAAAAATGGGAACATGCCACACCCTTCAGATAAAAGCAGAAGGTAATGCTTAAAAATACCATCAAATTCTTGCTGGCTGTAAGAATGGGAAAAAAGGGGCCTTTTGGAGCGTTATTTACCCCCCCATTGGAAAACCTTAAATTAAACCCAAAGGGAAAAAATTTGGCAACCTTCAAAAAAATTTTTGGGACCCCCAACCCCCAAGGTTTGGGGTTTTTTGGGTTTGGAAAAAAAGGGTTTTTAAAAATTTTTTTGGTTTCCTTCCTTTTGGAACCCCCCCGGGGGGAATTTTGGAACCTTTTTTTTTGAATCAGTCTCCAGAGCCATGGACAAGGGTAAGGTGTTCCCACAGCCTATCTAGACCTTGCCAAGGCCTTTGACACCATCCCCCACTCTGGAATCATAGATAAACTTACTAAGTTGGGCATTAATCCCTATGTCACCCAATGGGTTGCTAAATGGCTTACTGATAGAACCCACACTGTAAAAGTACCCGACTCCAAATCCAGCTCCAGACAAGTGACAAGTGGAGTACCTCAGGGTTCAGTCCTGGGGCCCCTCTTGGTTGGCATCTACTTCTCAAGTACAGGTCAACACTAAGGGACTCTGGCTAACAAAGTTTGCAGATGACTGCAAACTGGGAACCATTATTGAACCCCCAAATTTATGTGGATACTCTAAAAAAGGGCCTTACAGAAACAGATGCTTGGTGCCAGAGCAATGGGCTCAAGCTCAATGCCAAGAAATGTATTGTTATCCCTTTGGGAAAAACATGTATCCAAGGAATTACCATATAGGTGGTGGTGCCACCAAACACTGAAAGTGTGATAAGAGACTTAGGGACACACAGGTGGACAGTGGTCTCACCTTCGAGCAACTACATCACCGCCAAATAGTCAGAAAACCCTCTAAGTGTGGTACCACCCCAACAATGGTAAGGGCTTTCATCCAGAAAAAGGAGGTCATTGTCCCACTGTACTCATCCCTCATTAGGACCCATTATATAGAATACAATGGCTCCATTTGATATAAAATCTCTCAAGACATCTGCAAATAACTGGAAAAGGCTCCCAGAAATACCTCTACCAAAAGAATCATTACCAAAGTGATGCCCCACGCTGACCGCCTTAAAAACTCCAGCTATACTCTGTCGCATATCATCTACCTGTATCTCATTAACATACAAGGCCATGTCAAACTCAGAGCTGTTGGACATGCTACACTTAAAGAAATCCCAACCTCAGAGCTACACGCCCAGGGATCTAAACCTTGTCATCACAATAAACAAAACATGCTGAGGGATAGGTTCCCTGACCTAGGCACCTCTAGACTTGAATAGATTGCCCATGGGCATGTCGCTGGAGAGTGCCTTTGGACCTCTCTCTCAAGAGGAACTTGACGATTGGATGGGGAGAGAAGGAAACGCAATTCCTGTGGATCATCACGCTAGTTGCCTCGCTAGACTGGGGTCCAGGAAAGTAAATAATGTGGGAAGAAATAGCCAGGGAACTGCTGCGGCTGGGTTTCATAGGCTCCTTAGGGCTGATAGCTCAGCACCAACCTATGAACCCATGAACCCAAGGGAGGAAGCCACAGAACCTGAATCCCCAAAGTCAGCATTTAAAGGTTGCCACGCAGAGGCTGGGTTTAAAATACCGCTGCCTAACCTAAGGCCTTGGTGCAGCAGGAGAACACATCATGAAATTTTACAAAAAATGTGCAGCAAGACACCGTATGAAAAATGATGTGGACCAATGACTGTATTGGTAATTGAATTACCAGAAATGACGCCGCCCGCCGTGAAACACCGTATGGACCAAAGCATTCAGATGGCATTAGCTAAACCGTCATGATCTGCCATTACCTTGATGAAAAAGGCAGACAAAATGTAATATAGCTCTTCTTATATTAGAATGTGTGTCAGAAACTTGATAAGCACATTTGCCGATGCTTGAGTCCACTGGCAAATGGAATTGCAATATTCCAGTCACGTATTGTGGGCTTTTTCTTCAACAATGCTGCCCTCAATGATTGAAAAACACAAGTCTGTGCTATACTTTGTAAAGGCACCTGCCCATTGTAAACATAGTGTATGTGCCACCTGGCAAATCTATGTGTAGTAAGGCCGCCTGTAAAAGTAATTCATAGTCAAATTGTATTAAATTTATATCTGATGTGTAATTGTCATCTTCAGCTCCAGTGCACAAAGACAACAAAAACTGCAAGAATTTGCTTTATTCAAAGACACTGAGCCCCCCTCAAGACTTCACTCAAACACACTGACGCCCCTCAAGAGCATTAGATACGTAACCTACCAAAACGGCCATTGAGTCTTGGAAGGTACCAATAGAACCCATGGAAATGTGGCCAGCCTCTAAATTCATTTATCTTTTTCTGCAGAGCCATGGTCTGCTAAGATTGATTTGATTTCCGAAACACGTAGTCATACATTGTATATGATTTTATGTTTTTAAGTATGCACTGGGGCCTTTATCACTGAAGTTCAACATCTGGGTTTCAAAGCCAAGAAAGTCATCTCTGACTGCATGCCACTGTGCATAAACTCCCTTTCAGCAGTATGCTGACAGAATTCCCGGCACTTGCAGCCTGGCTTCAGACCGAACAAACACCATACGTTTCTAGTGCTGACTGATAGTAGCCTGTCTCACAAACAGTGATGCATATTGGCTATGACGCTTAAAGAATACAATGGTCAGCCATGAGGGAGACACAAACAACAAAGCCACAAATTTGTCTTGCTACAGCCATTATGCTGCAGTCTGTAAGGGCTTAAAAAGTTTCCTATGCAGGGATCACTTAAAAGAAAGATGTTACATTCCTTATTAATCCTGCCAGAAAATCCGACATTTTTAGGACTTGGTTAGATGTTAGTTTCCATCCAAAAATTGTGAACATGATGCTGAGGCTGAACAATTAATTGATGAGTTTAGCTGCATCAGATTGAGGACACAGGGGAACCTGACAGGTCCAGCAGATGGCCCCACTCATGTGTCCATAGCCTTTGATGTATAACCACACAAAAATCTCAAATCTACAAAATGTTGGGGTCCAGAAGACATTGTACTGCCATGCCATAGTGGCATCCATTTTCAGATTCCCATTGTTGTTAGCTATGTTCCACCACAACCGCTCATCATGACATGCCTTCAGTGTTATTGCTTTCTCTGGCAGATGGCTCGTAAGGGAAATATTACAATTATCACCCAAAAAGTTAAAAATATCATCTGCCGACATAGTTTAAATATCTAGTGGAACTACACATCATGGTAGACAAACATTACATGCTATTAATAAGCTACATGCTGCATACCACGTTTGTTTTATTAACCCTCCACCTAGAGGAAGGGGAAGTTAAAGAACTGATTCCTTGCACAGGGTGGAATTTGTCAACTCCACTTGTCTACTGTCTGACTATGAGTAAAGTCATTTAACCAGAAAGTACCCCCAGCTCGGTCTGAAAAAGTCCATGTGGATCAAGTTCATGCCATGGTTAACAAATACCAATGTATATATTAACAAAACAAGCAAGTAAAACAAAATGCATAATGAGTAACCCTCTATGGCAGTTCCTTAACCGGATTAATATGCCGCTCTCCACAAGATAAGTACTTCTAACCAATTGAGCTTAAGAAACAAAAAAAAGTAACGGGATATACATTCAATACATCAGACTATTTTGTACAAGTTCAGGGTTATGACAGTCTCTCAAGCTAGCCAAGTATATTTGTTATCTGTTTATTTAAAAATTAAGTTGATATTCTTTGTTTAACCTCATAGAACACCTTCCATAATATATTTTTACCCTTAAGGTAAACTAATCCTGCATAATATTTAAACTTTCAAATACATACATGACAATAGCAACTACTTTGAGCTATTATATAAGGTACATACCTGGAATGCATTGAGTACAGTGAATATAACCTGAAAGTGACAGATGAGGGTATATAGCAGTTGCTATTCCAAATCCCAAGTGAGACCTAAAAGGTTGGTGTTGAAGGACAATGCTCCTGTCTTCAGATTCATTCTTTCTCCAGTACCTTTTTTTTTTTTATTTTTTTTTTTAAAAATTTTCTTTTCCTTTTTCCTTTCTTTATGCCCTTTCTTTAAAAAAAAAACTTCCCCCCCGGAATTTCCATTTCCCTCTTTTTTTCTTTTTTTTTTTTTAACTTTTTTTTTTTTTTTGCTCTTCATTGTTTCTAAAATGGCCATAATAAGGTAAGTGCCCTGATGCATATTCCTCGTTTACTTAAGAGTCTGCTGCCCCTCTTCCGATGATTTATATATACTACCCTAAATGTTCAGCCTCTATCTAAACATAACTATCATGTACATTAAAAATGGGAACATGCCACACCCTTCAGATAAAAGCAGAAGGTAATGCTTAAAAATACCATCAAATTCTTGCTGGCTGTAAGAATGGAACACACTATATAGTTAAATCAATTTTGATTAAAAAAATAGCATTAGTCCATTTAATGAATTAAGTTTTTTTTTTGTTTCTTTTTTATGGTGCATTTTTAAAAATAAGCAGTTTTAATTTAGGGTTTGCAACTTTGGGCAGGTGTGTCCTGCAAAAAAATTGAAAAAATGGCAAATGTCCTGAGATTTTAGGACAAAAATATTTTTGAAATGTTCTTTAATAGTTGCATAAAACAGTTATTTTGTATCTGAAACACCTAACTGTTATAAGAAACAGAATAATCAACTCAAATGCTACAATAATAAGCTTTTATTTTTGCAAAAAAGTGAAGTTCTGTCCTTTGTACTGGCCGTGGGTATGTTTTGCCATGCAAAATTTGATGTTTCTACAAAAATTGACTCACTTTGGGCATTTGAAAAGGTGGCAACCCTAGTTTGAATTATATTGCAATCTCAGCGGAACTCTTGCATTTGGTTGATATTTAAAACAGATACATTACTCCTGAGTCACAGCCATTATTTATCATAGGTGCATTTACCTGAGATTTTAAAACAGGTACATTACTCCTGAGTCACAGCCATTATTTATCACAGGTGCATTTGCCCGTGATTTTAAAACAGGTACATTACTCCCGAGTAACAGCCATTATTTATCATAGGAGCATTTGCCTGAGATTTTAAAACAGGTACATTACTCCTGAGTCACAGCCATTATTTATCATAGGTGAATTTGCCTGAGATTTTAAAACAGGTACATTACTCCTGAGTCACAGCCATTATTTATCATAGGTGAATTTGCCTGAGATTTTAAAACAGGTACATTACTCCTGAGTCACAACTACTGTTTTCCATAGGTTTTCTTTTCCATGCTTCCTAGCCATAGTGGGTTAGTGTTGCTGGGAAGCATGGAAGGAAAGGGATCTGGCAAGAAATAAAATAAAAGGTTAGTTTTAAAGATATGCATGTTCTTAGTTCTCCTTGATCTCAAAACGTATATGCATATTAGACAATAGGGAGAGTATCTATGGATATCCTGTAACAATATTATTTATGGCCTCTATTAAACAACAGCTAATAAGAGATGCAACATTAGCCGTTAAAGCACTAAATCAAACTACCTCAGAATAAAACAGAAAATTCTCTCGGCAAATTGAGCAGAAGACTGACAGGATTTAAAATTCAGCCTCAATCAAACTAAGACCATATCTACTATAGGAAGCAAGTCATACATAACTGTCATCAGCCTAGACAACTTTTTTACATGCATCACAGGCAACCACTACCCCCCACCAAAACCTTAATTTATCTCACTTCCCAACTCCTCCTTTCTATGTACTTGTCTAACACTAAAATATCCTATTCCAGCATATGTACCTTGCACTTCCAATTAATTTGAAAGACCTCTTCTTACATTTAGAGATGTAGCTGTGTAGGATGAAGAGGGTAGCTACCCCATGTGCAAAATGTGTAGGATTACAAATGGCATCGCCTGATTGATCTTCAGTGCATTCCAGCATTCAGAAATGATTGCTGGTATTGCACTTGCCCTCAGAACTGAAGTGCTGTATCAATTCATGTGTGGCATAAACTATAGCAGCTGCTTGATACAAATTCTCTGTTGGCAACTTTTCCCCTTCCTGTTATTATCCTATTGCCAAATCCTTTCTTATATCTTTGTTAGAGTAAACACTTCTTCTCACATACCTTTGTAACTTATAGAACACCTACAGCTTGTAAATGCACAAAACAAGTTTTGCAGGTTTAATGACAATGCCATCACTGGGGCATGATCATTGACCCTGTTAACAAATGATAAAACGATAAAATAAATAAAATGCACCACCTACTTTATACTGTGCTCATATGCCTTTACTTCAGCTTTGATGGCAATCCACACAAAAATCTCAAATCTACAAAATGTTAGTCCAGAAGACATTGTACTAAGCTATGCCATAGTGGCATCTATTTTCAGATTCTCTATTGTTGTTAGCTATGTTCCAATTCACAACTGCCTATCATGACATGCTTCAGTGTTATTGCTTTTCTGGCAGATGGCTTTAAGGGAAATATTACAATTATCACCTAAAAAGGTAAATATCATCTGCTGACATAGTTTAAATATCTTAGTGGAACTACACATCATGGTAGACAAACATTACATGCTATTAATAAGCTACATGCTGCATACCACTGCTTGTTTTATTAACCTCCTTCACCTAGAGGGAAGGGAAGTTAAAGAACTGATTCCTGTTGCACAGGGGTGGAATTTGTCAACCTCCACTTGTCTACTGTCTGACTATGAGCAAGTCATTTAACCAGAAAGTACTCCCCAGCTCGGTCTGAAAAAAGTCCATGTGGATCAGTTCTGTGCCATGGTTAACAAATACTAATGTATATATTAACAAACAAGCAAGTAAACAAAATGCATAATGAGCAACTCTATGGCAGTTCCTTAACCGGATTAATATGCCAGTTTCCTTCCTAATAAGATAAGTACTTCTAACTAATTGAGCTTAAGAAAAATAAAATAAAAAAAAGTAACGGGGATATACATTCAATACATCAGACTATTTTGTGTTCAGGTTATGACAGTCTCTCAAGCTAGCCAAGCATATTTGTTATCTGTTTATTTAAAATTAAGCTGATATTCTTTGTTTAACCTCATAGAACACCTTTCCATAATATATTTTTACCTTTAAGGTAAACGAATCCTACAGCATATCATTTAAACTTTTCAAATACATACATGACAATAGCAACTACTTTGAGCTATTATATAAGGTACATACCTGGAATGCATTGAGTACAGTGAATATAACCTGGAAAGTGACAGATGAGGGGTATATAGCAGTTGCTATTCCAAATCCCCAAGTGAGACCTAAAAGTGGTGTTAAAAAAATAAGGCTTGTAGCAGTCTGAAGGACAATGCTCCTGTCTTCTAGATTCATTCTTTCTCCAGTAGCTGGTCTCAATGCCTTGATTATGATCATAAAAAGAATCATAAGATTGATAAAAATAATGATCAGTGCAGGTATGGCAAATGCAAGGATCGCTTTAGAATTGTTCCAATCAAGCCAGCACGCATTGTCTTTGATATAGTAACCTTGTGGCTCTGTTACAGCTATGGTAATAATGGCTATAATCAGTGGGCATCCATATCCAACAGGAAATGATGCAATCAACATGCCTGACTTGCTTATGTTGGGGAAGACCAACAAATTAAGATA
This sequence comes from Protopterus annectens, assembly GCF_019279795.1. Lineage (NCBI taxonomy): Eukaryota > Metazoa > Chordata > Ceratodontiformes > Protopteridae > Protopterus > Protopterus annectens. Next base: position 1,075,943,157 of record NC_056729.1, read on the forward strand.
CAAAAGTACTGCAGCCATAATCATCACCCAGAAAAATAATGAGAGGTAGAAAAAGTGAGTGAAAAATGTAGCAGCTTTGCAAGCTGGACTGGAATGTTGAACAGCTGCACCTACTATAAACCAGATGTCTGCTACCAAGAGTGAAAGGGCAATGTTTACAATGCAAACATGCTTCATGTGCATTTGCCTTGATTTTGCAACTGATTGCCACACTAAACTTTCAATAATTAAGCAGATGACTAAACATCCAATAGATATGCCGACACCAATATATGTAATCCATTCTAAAAATGCGTCTTTTTTTGTTGATAACTGAGGTTGTAATGACATCAGCACTGAGAATGGGGTTAAATGATCACACATACATGTAACGCTATCATTGTGATTGGATCCGTTACACCCCGCTGAGCTCCACTCTCCTTCAGCATAGTTAACAAAAACACAGATCGGAAGATTCAGACTGAGATTACTCTTGTGAAAGGTGAGTGTAACATTTGATATAGAGCCAGTTGCTGTAGTTGATATAACGATCCCATTAATGGTAGCATTTGCCATAGTGTTACTAGCATTTATTGTCAATATATTTGCAAGAGTTTTGTAACCAATGCTGACAACAAGAGAAACATTTCTGAGTTCTTTTCCTGGTATTTCCACAAAATTGTTTTCATAAAATATTTTTTTGTAATTATCTGTGGTGTTAGCCTTGGATAAGTTTGTGCCTTTCAGTTCAACATTTGATGTGTTTATACTAATGGTTTGAGTTTCAAATGAAAGCAGTTGGGCAAATCTTTCCATTGAACTCAACAATTCCAGTGTGATATTTCTGCGCTGTTCAATTACAATTAACCAGTTATTTAGTGAGTTACTTCCAAGAATGGCGTCAAGTGAAATTATAATGTTCTGTAAGGAAATAAAACAGGAAATGCATTAAAACAAAGTTCTTAATACTCTATAAAGTTATTATAAATTGCTACAGCTCTGTATGGGCAAATACCAGTTATTTTTTATTTAGTGAGATTGTGCTTGTATTCTGAAAACAGCTTGATTTAATTCTTTCTTGATACTCTGCATCTGTAATTTTGTTTTATAACTTCTACATTCCATATTTATTTGGTGATGTTATGTCAAGTGCTTTTATTATGTTTAAAATTGTAGCTTTAAACGTGTGCATAAAGACATCTGTAATCGACCATTAAAATAAAAATACTAGGTTAATTTTTAACTTCCTTCTCCTATACTAATGAATAATATGATTATCAATCAAGGTGAATAAAGTGCAAAGACCCATCGCCATCTGTGATGAGTGTGAATATAGTTTGCTATTAATAAATAGGTGTTTTTACAAAGTGCAAGGCAACTTTTCATTTAAATAATTGAGAATCTGTTCAATACAAACTAACATTTCATAAAAGTATACCAAATATTTTCATTCAATGTGAACTACTGGGTAGTGCATGTTAATTTTCTGGAGGACACTCACACAAGGCAGACTGATTAATGAATGACATGGAAATTCATGAAGGTACATGTGTGCACCTCAATGTACATCTCTCAGTACCCTTTTAGTATTCAGCTACTGCTCTAATATGATGCTGCATGGTGCTTTAGGATGAAAATGCACTGCACTGCATTGGGCTGCCACCTCGCTCCTGCTTAATGCTAATGAAGCATTCCACAGGAGAGGCATATGCTAATTAGCCATGCCCCCCCCCTCCCAAAACCACTTCCAGGAAGGCATCTACATGACAAGAGATTCAAGAAGTTGCTTGGTCATGTAGATTAGCTCAGCTGGACCCACCACATCCCAGTCCTGAACATGGCCAAAAGGCAGTGTTCAGCTACCAATCACAACCATGATATGGGTTCGAGGGTGGAGTATCCACAAGACACCAGGAATTACGCATCCATGAAGTACCATAATGGCCTGGACATCACTATGGGGATCAGGTGGTGGGGAATCTTTTGACACCAGAGGTACTTTGAATTAAAGTGCTGGCACAGACATTAGCATGGGGATTGGGGGTGGGGAATCACTTGAAACAAGGGATAATTTGAACTTAAGTGTCATAATAGCATAGACATTGCTATCATGATTGGGGACAGAGCATTCACTAGGCAGCAGGGATTCTACTAATATGCCATAACTGCACATAAACTATTATGTATTCTGTGGGAGGGGGTCACACTACAAGTGTGCCATAATGGCATTTAAACTACTGTGGCAATCAGGAGTGGGATGGAATCATAGGAGGGAAGACAAGTCAGGGAGCAGGTATGAAGACTGTGATGTATGTGCGCATGTGTGTGTGTGTGTGTGTGTGTGTGTGTGTGTGTGTGTGTGTGTGTGTGTGTGTGTGTGTGTGTGTGTGTGTGTGTGTGTGTGTGTGTGTGTGGCAGTGTGTATTTGTGTGTGTCTTTATATTTGAATGTATATTTGTGTGTAAGCGAGCGTGACTGCAGGGAGGATGCTAATGTCTATGGGTCTATATTATAACATCCAAGTCTTACAACTTCAAATGTTATAATATCAAATCCAGTAGAGCAAAACACCAGAAAACCGAACAGTCAGAATAAACATACACACAACACAAGCACACCAAAATATATAATTCACACACACACACTTCACAAAACCCTACACTAAACCATACATACAGCACTAGCTATCCACTTACCTTAACCCAACCCTAACCCTAAGGTCTGTCACTATCGCACACTCACCTTACCCGCTCCCTAACACTAATTCACCTACCCCACCCTAACCCTCACGTCCACACAGTGGCACACTTACCTGACCTGTGCCCTAATCCTAACTCACCTAACCAACACCCAATCACACACTCACCTTCGTTTGCACACTTACCTTAACCCGGTCAGTAACCTTCGCTCCACAGTTGAGGAAATAGTGCAGCTGCAGAAATGGCTCACCGAATACTTTCCCTAGGAAAGTATTCAGTGTTCTGCAGCTTCGCTATTTCCAGTGTTCGCTCTACTGGGTTCGATATTATAACATTCGAAGTTGTAAGACTTTGATGTTATAATATAGACCCAATGTCTACACAAGCATCAATTTACAGTCATGCGGATATGCACGGCTCAGTAGTAACTGCAATTCAGAAACTTTCAAATACGTTGATACTGAGGATGTACATTGTCACAGCTAACATGTCTTTGAATTACAGATTAGGTCATCATGGGAGCAAGTGTGGCTCATGATAGACCATTTAATGAATTCCTATGATAATCAGTCTTTTAACTGGTAATTCACATGTTAGGATTCTGTGCTATTACATGCTGTAGTGATAAGTAAAACTGAGAAGTACAACAAACACCAACTCCTATTGGATAGTAGAGATTTATTCCATGGAGAACAATACATGGTGTATTTACTTGATGGAAGTAATGCAGGCTTGAGAAAAACAGACTCTTTCAAACATACATTTTAATATGATGTCTTTCTGTGATATTGTGGAGTACTATGGGTAGAACTTATGTGACAAAGTCATGCCATTGCAGAATACTGATACCAATACAGGGTATATCTGGTTTACTATTTTTGTATGTGACAAGTCTCATTACTACAAAATCTTGGTAAATTGCAGTATGTCTTTATAGAAAAAGTTCAGACATTTGAAAGGTATAATGTCATTCACATTAGGGTGGTGCTCAGCACATGGAACTATGTCATAGATTGCTCAGCCTGAGGCAGTCATGTACAGTTTTCTGTTAGCATAGCACATTTGTAATAATCTGACTCTTAATATAGGTTTCTCCCTATCCTGGTATAATGAAGGCATAGAAAATTCAAATATCTGCATTGCCATCACTTAAAATACAACTGATAAAAAGAACTATTGTACTGTATAAGTGTAGAAGTTCCTAAATAAATGTGTCTTGCTAAGAAACAGTACAGTTTCTCTATAAAGTAGATATACATCTATGAAGTATGAATGAGTACAATAAGCCTCTATAATAACATGGAATGAGGAGACCTAACAGGATAATATGCTTTTGTATCAACCTAACATGGGTCTTTGGTATATTGAGTAACATAGGTTCATAGGTAAGTACTAGGCAATCAGTCTGTAGACCATTTCAAGGCTAGACTAAACATTTTGTTCTAAATTTATCTGTAGCTTCAAGAAGGGCATGACAAGATAGATCAGAAGAGGATTTGAGGTTCCCATCCAATTATCTAGGTCTGTTTTGAAGGTAACAAGGGTGTTATTCTGCTTGACATGTAGTGTGAGTTTGCTCTAGGGGTGAGGGATACATTTATATATGAATCTATCATGCCAATGTGTCTTATTTATCTATTGGTGAGCATTTAGTTCCTTTAGCTCTCAGTATTTGATTTACCTTTAGTTCTGTTAAGGGATAGTAGGTCAGGTAAGGTTGGATCTGTCATGCCACGAAAGGCTAGACACAGATCTCCACAGAGGTGTCAGTAAGAGACTGAGTAGAGAAAAAGGGCTGCCTGTTTGAGGTCTGTCAAGCTGAGTGATATGTTAGGATAAATACATGCTAAAATGTGCATTATATTCAATAACTTGCCTGATAAGGTATGCGAAAAGGAGAATTAAGACGGCTTTGGATCTAGTAGGAATGCCTTTGGAAATTAGATGGGGCCGATAAAAGGCTTCTAAACTGCTGTGGAGACATGATGATCAAATAATAAGGAATTATCAGCAAGAGTACCCAGATCCCTTACAATAGTGTCTAACTGGAGGGGTGCATCTTCGGTATGGTAAGTGAAACTGTTTTGTTTATAAAAATGAACTATGCTACACTTTTTTTTCATTTAATTTGAGAGTATTGTCTGTGCACAAATTATTAACATGGACTAAGCTGTGATAGAGAAACTGTGAGCCAGCTGAAGACTGAATAGCAGCATCCAGTCTATAGTCATCTGCAAACTTAGTTAAACATAGACCAGAAGTATTGGCCTGAACGTCTGAGAAATGCATGCCAAATAGGAGTGGATCCACAACTGTGCTATACCACTAGTAACTGTTTTGTTTTCAGATGGGTTCTATCAGACAACCTGTTAGCTATCTATCAGACAATATAAGGATTTATATTCAGATTTACAAGTCTGTCAATAATGCCTGCATGGGGAACAGTGTCAAAGACCTTGGCCAAGTATAGATATGCTGTCCGAACTGCATAACCACTATCCACTGCTTTGGTTACTTTTTCAAAGAAATTCATGAGGTTCAAAAAGAGGCAGGACCTTCCTTTGATAAAGTCAAATTAATGTGGGTTCAGGGTTAAGGGATTTTCAATGTACATATTGATGAAATCTGATATAATGCACACCTTACCTAACTGTACAGTAACAATACAGACATTTCACATGAATCTTTCAACACCACAAAATGTTTTTGAAGATCATCTCAACAAAGAAGACCCAGCCACTGGGGATGCACAAGCCAGTGCATTTCTTTGTGCTGGTCCCAAGCCCGGATAAATGGGGAGGGTTGTGTCAGGAAGGGCATCTGGCGTAAAACTTCACCAAATCATTTCATGCAGACACCAATAAATACTTTAATACCGGATCTGTCGAGGCCTGGGTTAACAACGACCGCCACCAGTACTGTTAGCCAACAGGGTGCTGGCGGAAATTGGGCTACTGTTGGCCGAAGGAGGAGAACAGGTGGAAGACATGGCCGAAGACAGGAAGAGAGGAGAAAGGCTAGGACTGTGGTAGTGAGGGTCTGAACTTTGAATGTTGGTAGTATGACTGGTATAGGGAGAGAGAGCTAGCTGATATGATGGACAGAAGGAAGGTTGGTATATTGTGTGTGCAAGAGACCAGATGGAAGGGAGGTGTATCGGAGGTGGGTTCAAATTGTTTTATCAAGGTGTGGATGGAAGGAGAAATGGCGTAGGAGTTATTCTGAAGGAACAGTATACTAATAGTGTTTTGGAAGTGAAAAGAGTGTCAGATAGAGTAATGTTTATGAAGCTGGAAATTGATGGTGTAATGATGAATGTTGTTAGTGCATATGCTATACAAGCTGGATGTGCAATGGATGAGAAAGAAATATTTTGGAGTGTATTGGATGAAGTGGTGATGACTGTACCCAAGGGTGAGAGAGTTGTGATTGGAGCCAATTTCAATGGGCATGTTGGTGAAGGGAACAGAGGGGATGAGGATGTGATGGGGAGGTATGGTGTTAAAGGAATGTAGAAGGTCAGATGGTAGTGGATTTTGCGAAAAGGATGGACATGGCTGTGGTGAATACATATTTTAACAAGAAGGAGGAGCATAGGGTGACATACAAGAGTGGAGGAAGATGCACACAGGTGGATTATATCTTATGTAGGAGGGCCAGTTTGAAGGAAATTGGAGACTGTAAAGTGGTGACCGGAGAAAGTGTAGTTAGGCAGCATAGGATGGTGGTTTGTAGGATGACGTTGGTGATTAAGAGGAGGAGGAGGAGTGTGAGGGCAGCACCAAGGATCAAATGGTGGAAATTGAAAAAGGGTAATTGTGAGGTGGAGTTCAGGGATGAGTTAAGACAGTTACTGGGTGGCAGTGAAGAGTTATCAAATAGCTGGATAACTACAGCAGAGCTAGTAAGGGAGACAGCTAGAAAGGTGCTTGGTATCACATCTGGACAGAGGAAGGACGACAAGGAGACATGGTGGTGGAATGAGGAAGTACAGGAGAGTATACAGAGAAATAGGTTGGCAAAGAAGAAGTGGGATTGTCAGAGAGATGAAGAAAGTAGACAGGAGTATAAGGAGATGAGGTGCATGGCAAAGAGAGAGGTGGCAAAGGCTAAGGATAAGGCATATGAAGAGTTGTGTGAAGGGTTGGACATTAAGGAGGGAGAAAAGGACCTGTACCAATTGGCTAGACAGAGGGACCAAGCTAGGAAAGATGTGCAGCAGGTAAAGGTGATAAAGGATAATGAGGGAAACATACTCACAAGTGAGGAGAGTGTGTTGAGGAGATGGAAAGAGTACTTTGAGGGGTTGATGAATGAAGAGAATGAGAGGGAGAGAAGGTTGGATGATGTAGGGATAGTGAATCATGAAGTACAATGGATTAGCAAGGAGGAAGTAAGGATAGCTATGAAGAGAATGAAGAATGGAAAGGCTGTTGGCCCAGATGACATACCTGTGGAAGCATGGAGGTGTTTAGGTTTAATGGCAATGGAGTTTTTAACCAGATTGTTTAATGATATCTTGGAAAGTGAGAGGATGCCTGAGGAATGGAGAAAAAGTGTTTTGGTACCAATTTTTAAGAATAAGGGTGATGTGCAGAGCTGTAGTAACTACAGAGGGATTAAATTGATCAGTCACAGCATGAAGTTGTGGGAAAGAGTAGTGCAAGCAAGGTTAAGAAGGGACATGATGATTAGTGATCAGCAGTATGGTTTCATGCCGGGAAAGAGCACTACAGATGCGATGTTTGCTCTGAGAGTGTTGATGGAAAAGTACAGAGAAGGTCAGAAGGAGTTGCATTGTGCTTTTGTAGACTTAGAGAAAGTATATGACAGGGTGCCTAGAGAGGAGTTGTGGTATTGTATGAGGAAGTCAAGAGTGTCAGAAAAGTATTTAAGAGTGGTACAGGATATGTACGAGGTTAGTGTGACAGCGGTGAGGTCTGCGGTGGGAGTGACAGATGCATTAAGGTGGAGGTGGGGTTACATCAAGGATCAGCTCTGAGCCCTTTCTTATTTGCTATGGTGATGGACAGGTTGACAGACGAGATCAGACAGGAGTCCCCGTGGGCTATGATGTTTGCAGATGACATTATAATCTGTAGTGAGAGTAGGGAACAGGTGGAGGAGACCCTGAAGAGATGGAGATATGCTCTAGAGAGAAGAAGAATGAAGGTCAGCAGGAGTAAGATGTGTGTGAATGAGAGGGAGGATAGAGGAATGGTGAGGATGCAAGGAGTAGAGGTGGTGAAGGTGGACGAGTTTAAATACTCAGGATCAATAGTTCAGAGTAACGGTGAGTGTGGAAAAGAGGTGAAGAAGAGAGTACAGGCAGGATGGAGTGGGTGGAGAAGAGTGTCAGGAGTGATTTGTGACATACGAGTACCTGTAAGAGTAAAAGGGAAGGTCTACAAGAGGGTAGTGAGACCAGCTATGTTATATGGGTTGGAGACAGTGGCATTGACAAAAAGGCAAGAGTTTGAGCTGGATGTGGCAGAATTAAAGATGTTAAGATTTGCACTGGGTGTGATGAGGGTGGACAGGATTAGGAATAAGTATATTAGAGGGTCAGCCCAGGTTGGAAGGTTTGGAGACAAAGCCAGAGAGGCACGATTACATTGGTTTGGACATGTGCTGAGGAGGGATGCTGAGTATATTGGGAAAAAGATGCTAAGGATGAAGCTACCAGGTAACAGGAAAAGAGGAAGGCCTAAGATAAGGTTTATGGATGTGGTGAGAGAGGACATGCAGGTGGTTGGTGTGACAGAGCAAGATGCAGAGGACAGGAAGAAATGGAAACAGGTGATCTGCTGTGGCGACCCCTAACGAGAACAGCTGAAAGAAGATGATGATCTCAACAAAGAAGACCAACCAGAAGATATGGATCATACAAGGTCGATAAGCACTAATTTAGAAATTCAGTCTAAAACTGCAAGCGTCTTTAAGTTATCTCATCACACATAATACAGGGGTGACAAAGATAACAACACTCTGAGATGCATTTTTACTAATTTCTTGAATTACCAAGAACACAAATATATATGAGAAAAAAAAACATAAAGCAGTTCAATGGAAAATGTCATCATCTCCATCAAGAATTATATCACCAATTCAAGAGGGAGAGACAATTGACAGCATTGTTTGTTAAATCACTAATATTAAACAACAGGTTTAATGATCATTATGCAAACTCTTTACTTTTAAAAACAGTCAGTATGAAACAGAAAATAATTCATCATGAAGTTGCTGAGATGTTTAGAAAGTTGTTTACATGGGCTTATGATGATCATTCATGTGTCTGTACCTGTAAGAATCACTTGTCATTGTCATGCCAAGTTGTTTGTATCTCTGAAAAGCTATGTTTGAGAACTCAAGTTACATGAATGGTAGGGTTGATCATTTATTACCCTACACAGAATACATATTTCAGAGGATACCACTAGCCTGGAGCAGACATTTCAGCTATTCAAAACAAAGCCCATGCATGCCCATATTTAAATGTAATTTAGACCAAGGGATAAAAAATAGAAAATTTACCATAGGACTACACCCCATCCTCCTAATAAACATAGGCAGGGCTTAAATACCCTTCCTTCCAGCATTCTACCCTACACTGAAGATGTGGCCCTAACAATTATTGAAAGAAAATTATTGCAAGGGTAATTAAACACCTAAGGGATAACGTAGCTAAGTGACAAACAAGTAACATGGCTAGGCTAAAAATATCCCATCAGGGATAATTGACTGGTATTCTCCTATGAACATATGAATCTTTGAAATAAAATGGGGATATACTTAACTACTTGTGACTCAAATATTGCAAAACTTGATTAGATATCTACAATGGAGTATAATTCACTTATCTATGTACTCAGTATAACTATTTCTGTAGGCACAATGTCCTTCTCTTAAGTTATCTGACTACTACTCTTATATTTCATAAGGATTCTAGGAACTATGTCTTGTGCCTATGTACAACTTTTAAATGTCAAGATTAAGCCTTTACTTTTTAGTTCATGTTTCTCTTTATATGTTACATACACTAGAAGAATTTTATTTTATTCAGATTGGCAAATGGATAATAAAATTAACCACAAAAGTCCTAATTAGTTAATAACATGCTGAAATATATTTTGGCACCTAGATATACATAAATGCAAACTATCAACATCTTATTCCACTACACAGATAGGACCTGCTTTTAAAGAGTTCATTTGTTAGGTAAAGTTACCAGGCAGGTAGAAGATAGGTAAACCTGACAACACATACAGGACTGTCTGTGCTACTTACTATTACTAAATGTATTATTTCAGGTGGTCTATTTTAATGTACTCTGTGTACTGTATTATTTCATTTCAACTCATCTTTCCTTCTTACTTAGCATCTGTCCAATATAGTTTGTACCTTTTTCTCTTTACACTAACTGCGGTACATTTTCCTTTCTCTGTTTGTAAATTAAGGTGCTATATCTGAGCTTTACATGTTTGAATGCTTCTGTTTGTTTAACCTGGTATCCTTTTACACAGATTTATTCTCATTTTTTTTTTTGCTTTCTTTTACCGATTACCATTAGATTACTTTTAGTATAATGTATTCCTAAGTAAACAAGTTGTCTATCTACTTTCCTGTACCATATAAAGGTAAGGATAATGTATGCATGATTACCGTGCATCTATCATTGTTTACCACTGACATTTCTGTATCCATTTATGTTAGCTTATTAATACTCTTATTCCTGCAAAAGATAAACTAGGTACAGTTGCATAGGTTGCACTTGCCATAGCAACTGATATTCAAATGATCACTACTGCAGTAGTCTTAACTATATGGGTTATATCCTGCCAAGAATATAATGGCTGAAGCACTTCAGAAGCTTCAGCATATCTTCCACAAGCAGATCAAGCTGAGCTGAGAAAAAAACAAGTTTGAACACAAAGCCCTCCAGAGCATTTCTGCCAGCAGAGAGAGAGGGAGGTTGAACCATGAAAGGACAATGATAGGGATAACAAAAAAAAACTGGCATAAAAAAACACACCAAAAACTAAGAAGCTGAAGGGAGGGAGCAGGTACTGCAGCAGTGATGATTCAAACATTTATTTATTTATTTATTTCCAGTTTGATGACTGGGGAGGTCCACTGGACTCAGGGAGCCCATTTTCAGTGGAGGCCTGGGGAGAAAAGCTCCGCATTACATAGTTTAGTTACATATACAATCATAGTAAAAAAGACACAATTACAATTTCATTCTGTGCTAGAGAACAGGAATAAATTCTTTGGTTACATAGTACCTAAATATTTAGGTTGGCAGTGGTAACTTAACTGAGAGGGACAATAAAGACTTAGAAGGAAAAGAGAGAAAAAAAAGAAGAAAGGTGGCCCGGGGAGAAAAGCTCCACATTACATAGTTTAGTTATATATACAATCATAGTAAAGAAGACACAATTACAATTTCATTCCGTGCTAGAGAACAGGAATAAATTCTTTGGTTACATAGCACCTAAATATTTAGGATGGCAGTGGTAACTTAAATGAGAGAGAGAATAAAGACTTAGAAGGAAAAGAGAAAAAAAAGAGAAAAAGGTGGCATGGGTTATTTATAATGCATACAATTATATTATTTACAATATGTATATTTATGTTAGGTTAGCTTGTACTCAGAGTTAGTCAGGAGTTTAAGGGGTGGATTGGTTATTAGGCTAGGTGGGGAGAATGCAGTTGCATTTGCTGTTAGAGGAAAGGTAGGAATGTAGCTGAGTTTTAAAGTTTTCATAGTTTTCACAAGTCCTTAGAGAGTAAGGAACATAATTCCATTTTTTAACTAAGGAAAAGGATAGAAGAAGGTGACCAGCAGGACGATTGGGTTTGCGGACAGTGATTAGGTTTTGGTGAGTAGATCTTAGAGTTCTCTGAGTGGTGTAAGGTTGAAAGATGTTGGTTAGTGCTGGGCACTTAGTAGGTTGAAAACTTAGTCTGTGGGCTGTAGTAATTTGGAGATGGTCTAGATGGTTGGAGAGTTCAAGACAATTTAACAAATAAAGGGCAGTACAATGATGGAAGGAGAATTTGGCTTTGGTTGCAAATTTAGAAACCTTATTATAACAGACTTCCAATTTGGAGGAGAGAGAGGCAGATAAGTTTGTTAGTAGAGGAGCGCCATACATTAGTGAGGGGGTAGATAGGTAGTGGCGAGAGTTTGCTGGTGGAAGAAGAGAGAAAGTGGATGTTTCTGTATAGCATAACAAGTTTTATATGGGTTTTCGTAATGTTTTGCTGGATATGAGTGTTGAATTTTATGCTCATCAATAGTAACCCCAGGTAGTTTAGCGAAGGGAACAACCTCTATAGCAGAGTTGTTTTGGCTAATAATTTGGAATGAGTTTTTATCAAGAGGGGAAGATTTTGAGGGATAGAATAATAGTATTTTGGATTTATTGACATTTAGTGAGAGGTGGTTTTGGAGCATCCAGTTTTCAGTGGTGGAGAAAGCAGTTTGGGTCACTGTTTGAAACCCTGAGAGGTTAGCGGCTCAGCAGACTAAAGCTGAATCATGTGTATATTGTACAATTTTGGTGTTGGGTATGACTTTGTGGAAATCATTAATAAAGATGTTGAATAGCATTGGACCGAGTATGGATCCCTGATGTACCCCAGTGGGGGTAGGAAGGAAGGTTGAGGTGCCTTTCCCCCATTTTACAGCTTGAGACCTGTCAGAGAGGTAGCTTGAGAACCAGAATAAGGTATTCTGGAAGAGATTAAGGTTATAAAGATGGTTCAAGGGATGGGTGTGGGAGATGGTATCAAATGCCTTGGACAGATCTAGTAGAACTGTAGATACTATTTTTCCAGAGTCATGGGCCAGATTTATTGTGTCTAAGAAGGAGATAAGGGCAGTGATAGTACTATGGCCAGGCCAGAAGCCATGTTGGGTTGGAGTGATTAGTTGCTGATTGGCTAGGAATGGCATAAGCTGAACGTGGATGTATTTTTCCAGAAGTTTTGAGATTGGGGAGAGGATAGCTATGGGGCGGTAGTTAGAGATGTTATTGTTTTTGCCTCCTTTATGGAGAGGTAGAATAAAGGCAGCCCACTATAGTTTGGGCACATAAGATTCCTGCATGGATCTATTGATCAAGATGCTAATGGGGAGAGCGATACCATCTGAACTATTTTTAGGAAGAAAGATGGGATATTGTCAGGGGCAATGGAGCATGGTTTTAATTTAGTGAGTAATTTTTTTATGTGGGATGTTGAGATGGGTTTACGTTCAAATATTGGAGGAGGATTGGGGGCAGAGGGTGATGTATCGGATGAGGATGATTGGATAGGTTGAGGGGAAGGGTTATTGTTAGGGAAGGCCTTGGTCAGTTCTGCTATGGAGTTGGTGAAGAAGGAGTTGAATAGAAAGGCTATTTCAGGATCAGATTTGCTGGTGTCAGGGCAGGGGCTGTTTTTGGTACCTGGGTTGAGAAGAGAATTAATGGAATTCTAGAAATGTTTGGGTTCTTTTGATTGGTTAGACAGGATTTTGATATAGTAGGACTTTTTGTATCTGATGATTTGTTTTTTAGTGAAGTTGTAGAGTTGTTTATATTTAAGAAAAGTTTCTGGCTGCTTGTTTTGATGGTATGTTTTCCAGGATTTATCTCTTTGTAGCATAGGTTTTTTGGTATCTTTGGTTAGCCATGGAGCAGTCTTAGTTTTTACTATTTTTGTTCTTGGTGGAGCTAGGGAGTTGAGGATGTTTAAGAAGGTAGAGTTGACAAATTCTGTGGCATTGTATAGTGGAAGAGTTTTTAGGGGTTTCCAGTTTGTTTGTTTTAGGGAGTCAGAGAAAGTAGTGGGGTTAAAGTTTGTGAGGTTACCTGTGTGAATATACTGGTGTAGGTAGCTTGGTGTATGAAAGCTGGGAAGTGGTCAGGTATAATGCCAGAGTTTAATACATTATTAGGATGGGATACTAGGATTCAGTCTAGTGTGGTACCTGGGGGGTTTGTTTTGTTGGGTCTGGTAATGGAGTTAGTTAGTTAGTTGGGTATAGTTAAATAGACTGATGGATACGGTGGGATTAGAGTTGTTGATTTTATTTGGATCAATATTTACATCTCCAAGTATGAAGGTCTCTAGCTTAATATTGGTAGAGGTCCAGAGAAGAATTTCTTCAAGAGTAGTGATGTTATTACCAGGGGGATGTAGAGGGCAATGATACAAATGCTTTTGTGGTTATTTATTTTTAGTAGGCCTATCACTAGTTCTGCATTGTTGAATGGAGGGATAGGATTGGGGTAGGGAATGACGGATAGCAGGTTAGAGTAAATTACGGCTACCCCACCCCCTTTTCTATTTAAGCGATCTTGTCTGAGGGATTGGAATCCAGGAGGGAGGATTCCAGAGTCACAAATATGAGGTTTTAGCCAGGTTTCTGAGATGGCTCCAATGTCGGGTAGGTTGTAGTTTAGCCAAGCATGAAAGTGGGCTACTTTATTTCTTAGACTTTAGGCATTGATGGTGAAGAATTTGAGGTATGTATGGTTAGTTTTATTGCTTGTGACAGGGAGATTGGGACTACAGGAAGTATTTGGTTCAGGATTTGGATGTATGTCCCCTGCTGAGCAGAGGTAGTTGAGGAAAGGTAGTAGTAGTTTTGATTTGGTCTTTAATAGTTGTGGACAGTAAGATATTAGTTTAGGTTTGTAGTATTTAATTGAAGGGGGAAAAAGTTTTATCCTGAAGTAGTGGAGCGGGTTGGGTTGAATTAGAGAGGCGGATATGTTGTGGAAGTGTGTTTTAGTGGGATGAGGAAAGAGATTGGGAGTGGAGGCATAGGAAAGGAAGGAGGGGTGGAGTTGATTATAGGAGTAGGAGGTGGCGTGGTATAAAGGGGGTAAGAATAGAATGCAGATAGATGGGTGAGAATGGTTTGAGGTAAAAGACAAGGCATGGTAGAGGAGTATATGTGTATATTAGCAGTATAAAATGAGTAGGGCAGGTTGTATATATGTATAGATGGAGTAGAAATAGATGTTGATAAGGACTTTGATGGGCGGGGTTGGAATGGTTGTGATTGGCAGGTGGAGGTAGAGAGGGGAGGGGTTATAGTGTGGAGATGATTGGTTGGCTGAGAGAGGGAGGGGTTTGGAGTAGAAATAAATGTAGGAGTAGTGGGGGTGGGTGGGAAATGGGGGCAGGGTAGGGCAGCGGAGTGAGCCCATAGGGCAAACGGAGCGGGAAGAGCTGGAGAGAAGGTGCCTGGTAGAAACCAATCTGCTGTTATGGCAAGTTTACATACACAGCTGTACTATGTTCTTCAGTACTGATCACTGCTACAGCTGCCTTAGCTGTATGGGTAGATTACCATAGACAAAGTGTAAGAAACTTCTCTCTGTGGAAGATTTTCAGTCCATATATTTCTAGTTAATCACTGTATATTAATCAGATCAGACAATAGTAGTAGAAAAAGCAAACTTAAACTCGTCTTAAGTCAAAACAAAACAAAAAATAATAATAGAAAATATATAATTGTACAGCATTACTAAGTATACGAAAGTAATCCAAGCAAGGCAGGCAGTCTGTTTCCAGTCAAAAATCCTTTATTAAGTACACAGACAAGCAATCCAAGTAAAACAAAAATAGAGTAATAATTTCCTCACAAGCTTTCTAAATATATATATATATATATATATATATATATATATATATATACTTTTTATCAGGCATGGGAATGGTTTATTGAGCTGTAAAACAAAGTGTTATTGGTACACATGTTAAATTCACATCCCTTCCCCCATCAGTGTGACATTCGAGCTAGTCCTGCCCTACTTAGTAGCTGTCATAATAATATATAACCCTTATGTACTTTAAATAACATTTATAATGATGTGGTACCTCTTATTTAACCAGATTATTAAGTAGATTATTAAGTCTGTGATTTTATCCAAGACAATATACTACATGGCTAGAAATATATCAACATTAGCTCATTTGGCAATCAAAAATATATATAAATATATACATATACATTTTGCATGTAAAATCAATTTCTATTTTCATAACCTATTGTTAACAAAGATCGCTTTTGTCCTTCTAGACTTCTTCAGGTCTGTGTACAAGAACCCTAAAAACAATCTATAAAAAAATATATAATTGTATAATTAGTTAGTATTGTTATTATGCATCATTTTGAATAAAGTGGAAAAAATAACCAGAAAAAAATAAAAATAAGAAAAAATGTATGTATGATGATGGAAACAAAATATACACTTAAATTTCAACTGATTTAAAATGGTATTTAAAACCAATTTGTAAAATAAAATAAAATAAAATACAATTAGTTATGTAAACAATGTGGCAATTTTCTAAGTTCCAGTGCACTTTTAATTGAACAGTAGTAATTTAGTCCAGGCTTCCTAAAAGAGTTCAGCTTTAATTACCACATGAGTTCATGTTTCTCCAGAATATTCGGGATGTCTCCTTCAAGATCACCCATGTCTATGTGATCCATGGGATCCAGGAACTGGAACTTAAAATCATCCCGAATATTCTGGAGAAACATGAACTCATGTGGCAATTAAAGCTGAACTCTTTTAGGAAGCCTGGAATAAACTACTACTGTTCAATTAAAAGTGCACTGGAACGTAAAAAATTGCCACATTGTTTACATAACTAATTGTATTTTATTTTATTTTATTCTACAAATTGGTTTTAAATACCATTTTAAATCAGTTAAAATTTAAGTGTATATTTTGTTTCCATCATCATACATACATTTTTTCTTA
Organism: Protopterus annectens; assembly: GCF_019279795.1. NCBI lineage: Eukaryota > Metazoa > Chordata > Ceratodontiformes > Protopteridae > Protopterus > Protopterus annectens. Next base: position 1,075,959,604 of record NC_056729.1, read on the forward strand.
TTTTTATTTTCTTCTGGCCATTTTTTCTACTTTATTCAAAATGATGAGTAATAACAATACTAACTAATTATACAATTATATATATTTTTATAGATTGTTTTAGGGTTCTTGTACACAGACCTGAAGAAGTCTAGAAGGACGAAAGCAATCTTTGTTAACAATAGGTTATGAAAATAGAAATTGATTTTTACATGCAAAATGTATATGTATATATTTATATATATATTTGATTGCCAAATGAACTAAGGTTGATATATTTCCAGCCATGTAGTATATTGTCTTGGATAAAATCACAGACTTAATAATCTACTTAATAATCTGGTTAAATAAGAGATACCACAGCATTATAAATTTTATTTAAAGTACATAAGGGTTATATATTATTATGACAGCTACTGAGTAGGACAGGACCAGCTCGAATGTCACACTGATGGGGGAAGGGATGTGAATTTAACATGTGTACCAATAGCACTTTGTTTTACAGCACAATAAACCACTCCCATGCCTGATAAAAAATATATATATATTTAGAAAGCTTGTGAGGAAATTATTACTGCATTTTTGTTTTACTTGGATCGCTTGTCTGTGTACTTAATAAAGGATTTTCAACTGGAAACAGACTGCCTGCCTTGCTTGGATTACTTTCGAATACTTAGTAATGCTGTACAATTATATATTTTCTATTATTATTTTTTGTTTTGTTTTGACTTAAGACGAGTATAAGTTCGCTACTTCTGCTACTATTGTCTGATCTGATTAATATACAATGATTAACTAGAAATATATGGACTGAAAATCTTCCACACAGAGAAGTTTCTTACACTGTTTGGTTTTTGGACCCGCTACACTTTAGTGGGTTGTTTTGAGACTTCGCGGATACCACAGAGATTACTTGTTTTTTGGTAGATTACCATAGCTAACCATATTTGGGAGTGGAAGGAGAAGAGTCCAGGAGTCCATGAAGAATGTTCCTAGGAAAGCTTGATCTAGACCCAGAGAAGGAATCAAACTTATAGTGCTTTGTAAAAGTATGTACAGAGAACCAAGTAGCAGTTTCTAGAATAGTTCTAGAGTCTAACTATTTCCAAAAAGTCATAGATAAAGCCATGGCCCTAGTAGAGTGGGACTTGATCCTGCCTGGAAAAGATTTGTCATGGTGAGTATAAAAAACGTTAATAACCTTAGACAACCATTTGGAAATAATTTGTTTTGACATAGGTTGTCCCTTTCACTTACCTTCACAAGAAATGAACAATCGATCCAAAGATCTGAAAGATTTAGTTCTGTTAAGATAGTATCTGAGTTGTCTGTGGACATCCAAGGTATAGAGTATCCTTTCCTTATTTTTAAGTTTAAGAAAGAAAACAGGGAAATGGGTAGTTTGCTTTAAAGTAAACTTGGATACCACTTTATGAATAAAAGAAGGATTAGTTCTCAATGAAACCCTATCCCTATGGAAAATGAGACATGGTTGGCTCACCATAAGAGCTTGCAATTGGATATCATTCTTGCAGAGGTCAGAGCAATCAATGAAACTGTTTTCATGTTAAGAACTTCAAGTCAGAGAAATTGGCTGGCTTAAATGGAGCAAGTGTTAGCTTCTGTAACACAAACTTAAAGATCCCAAGGAGGGGCCACTTGTTTATTTGGAGGGCTCTTATGCAAAACTTTGTTCAAGAATATTTTGACATGGAACTGCCTTGAATGAGGGGGATCTATGGCACACATGTTGAAATGGCTAATAAATGAACCTTCGCAGAGGAATAAGAAAAGCCATACGATAATAACTCACACAAGTATTATAAAACCAGAGAACAACTAGCCCTGAATGGGTGCTAGGTACATTGTGGCATCAATTAGAAAGCCTTTTCCATTTGATAATATGATTTTTTAGTAGCATGCTTTCTTGCCTGAATTAGTACCTGCTGCATGTTCTCAGAAAACAGATGCCTAAAAGCAATTAAGACCCTATCATCCAGGCAGTCGATTGAAGATGAATGATGTCGGGTGTATTGAACACCCTGTTCTTGTCTGAGCAAATTCATTCTGCATGCAAGCGTGTGGTAATTGCCTCTGGCCATTTCCAAAATAAGAGAGACCCAGAGGTGCTTGGGCCAGAAGGGAGTCACCACAAAAATCTTGGGGGTTCCTTCTGAATCTTCAGAAGTACCTGGAATATTAAACGAAAGGGCAGAAAGGAATACAGGAACATTCCTGTTCAAAGAAAATAAAATGCATCTGTCTTCCAGGCCTTCATGCACAGAGTCCTGGAACAGAATTTTGCCAGTTGATTGTTCAGACAGGAGGCAAAGATATATACTTGAGGAACTCCCACAGATGGATCAAATCTTGGACGACCCCATGATCTAGTTTCAAGTTTTTAGGGGCTGCACTGGTCCTGCTCAAGTTGTCTGCCTCGCAATTTTGCTGTGATGGAATGTAGGATGCCTGTAAAGTTATATTGTGCTATGAAGCTATAGCCTAAGTTAACATGAGTAGTCTGTAAATAGGGTTCAACCTGGTTCCCCCTTGCTTGTTTTTGTACTACATGACCATGGTATTGTTTTGTAACCACGTGAAGAGGTCTTGTGGACCAAAGATCATTCAATGAGTTGATTGCCTTGTTCAGGACAAGCATCTTTTTGATACTTATGTGCTTCCATCTGTCCTTTGTTTTCCACACCCATTGCAATGTTATCCTTTCTAAAACTGCTCCCCAAGCAAAGTCCTAAACATCTATGGTACTTTGGAGCAGGGAGGTAGAAGGGAAGACCTGGAATTGAGAATATCTGCTGTCTCCATGAAACATTTTTTTCTGACAAGCTTCAGAACTGGCATCTGAAAAAAAGGGTGTGGATGCTGTGTCCAAAGTGACTTCAGGTTCAACTATATTGTTCCCATATGGATTCTTGCCAGGAATATCAAGAGAATCATACATGCCATGAGACTCAATATCCTTTCATATTCCCCTCGCAGTGACCAAAAGTCTGAGTGAAAAACCTAGAAATAGATCTAAATAAAAATCTATTTTTCTTTTGGAAGAAAAGCTCTTTGAACTGGGGTGTCTAATTGACATCCAAGGAACACAAATCTTGTGTGAGAGAGAGAGTCAAGAAATACTTCAGTTTGTGCATGAGATCTCTCATCTTCAAGAGAGATTCCAGACATTTAAAAAAATCTGCAAAGTTAAGCAAGTTGTCTAAAATGGCATCCAAGGAACACAAATCTTGTGTGAGAGAGAGAGAGTCAAGAAAGACTTCATTTTGTGCATGAGATCTCTCATCTACAAGAGAGATTTCAGACATTTTGAAAAAAAAAATCTGCGAAGTTAATCAAGTTGTCTAAAATGGAAAAATGTGGATACCTGTAGCCTGCAATCATTTATAATTGGAATTACTCTTGATGCAATGGATAGTCTAAAGGGTAAGGAAGAGAACTGGTAATGTGATCCATGCACACAAAACCTTAAGAAACATTAGAAATCTGGATGAATAAGGAAATGATAATCATCTTTTAGTCTAGCATTGCCAGGAAACTCAGAAGAGGAAGAATAGGTAACAGGTTGTGATTTGACATAATTTTGAATTTGGGAATTATCAAAAACAGGTTTAGGAAAGAAAAGATCCAGATCTGGTCTCCAAACATTTTCTTTCTTTGGCACTAGGAACATCCTTGAATAAACCAGCTTCCCCACCTGAGAAGAAGGAACTGGTTCTGTCACTCCTTAGGACAGCATGTGATGAAGAGTAGGTGGAAATAAAAGAGTCGGATCTGCAGGATGAGGAATGACACCCTGGAAAGGAGTAATTTTATCACTTTACTATTTGTAACCCCGATAAATGGTTTTTGGAACCCATTTGCCTGAAGCAACCTGTTGCCAAAGAGAAAAATGGAGATTCAGACTTTCTGGTAGAGAAAATGGGCCAGGATGGGAGGTGCGTCAGAAAGTCTCTTGGATAGTAATTCAAACTCTCCATGGTTTGGGGAGGTTTGAGACTTCTGTTTGGAACCCCTTGCCACTTCTTCTTAAACACCTGTTTACCTGAATTATGTTGAGAATATTTATTCTGGTTTTTTTTTTTTTTTTTGCAAAAACTGGATGAAATGAAAGAAAATCCCCTGGGCAATTTGGAAAAGGAAAGCTGAAACATCTTACAGATTCCCCTGTCCAGCTTTTTCTTTTCCTCGCACTTTTTAATTACCTCTGCAGCAGGGGAAACAAGCACTAAATTTCTATCCAAGGGAGAATTTAAAATCTGATTTTTAACATCTGAGAATGCAGCCAAGCAAACCTCCTTAAAATAATACCAGCAGCCATTACCCTTGTAAGAAGTATCAATGGAATCATATACACACTGCAAACAATGAGTAGTGACCTTTGGAATAGAAAAAAAATTTACAGTCTCAAGACAGTTCATTAAAGCACAACACCCCTAGCTTTAAAATAACTTTCCTGAAGAGGAAAGTAATAAAACTACAGTATATTTAAGAAAAGTAACGTTTTCCCCAAAGGGAGCATATCTCTCCAGTAAATGAAACCAGAAGCTGAATGTTGATCCTCAAATGCCTCAGAGGGTCACAAGCCTCAAGGGCATTAAAGCTCCAAAGGGCTTCACGTCCATACTTATCATTTTGTCAGCTCAGGTTGAGCTGCTTGACAGTTTGGGTGTTTTTAAAGTGACCTGAAGTTTTGGAAGCTGGACAGTTGTTATATTCTTTCCAGGAAATAACCCATACAAGGCTACTGCAACAGTGATCAATATGAAGAACTCCCAGGCTGCTAATCGGCATCAGTTCCTTTCTTAATGTCAAATGCTTCTGCATGGTATCTTTTTAATGTAATTCATACATTTTTTTTTCTAGCTACCTTCATACAGTACCTTAAATATAATTATCTGTGTTTTGGAAATTTCCTTATTAAACATTCTTTGCAATATTACTTCTCTAGCTACATTACTGAAGCTTAGCATTTCTAATAAAACTATATTTTTCAATTATGTGTTTTGGCAAATAAAACACCTGCAGGGTAAACTTGTTTTTAATATTTGAGAATTGTAGCTTTGACAAGCATATTTTCTACACTGCCAAATTCCACTACACAAATTTTATAGAAGGAAAAAATGTCCATCTAACATAACCGTATGGTACATTCTTAAAACTTTCATATTTCCCTTCATAAAAAAGGGAAGCATTCCACTTTCTTGGCATCTGGGAAATTGAAGTATATTTTTAAACTGAAAATGTAATTGTTTATCCTATTTCTTATTAGAAACCTTAGACAAACTGTTAGACCATCCAAAAAGTAAAGGACCTAATTTTTTTACTACCTTCATTGTATTCTCAACCCTATCAACTGCTAAATGTTTAAAGAACTCTTTGTTACCTTTCTTAGTGTCATAGATTCTTATTAAGATATTGACCCTGAAAGATCTTTAGAAGCCAATGCATTCTGATGAATTTTATTAGGCCATGAAATATAAATATGAATTTCCCACAGCAGGCAGAACATTTAAGTTGCCACTTTCCATAAGGGACAAGGGTACTATTCAGGGATGAACCTGTGATTTCTAATTCATCGAGATTACATTTGAACATAGTAAGGGAAGTTCTTTTGTTTATGTATACAGAAAGATGATTCCAAAGTAAGTGGAATTCTTTGTGATAAAATGTTCTATCCCATCAACATGTTCTGTTTATGTTTCAGAAGAGATTAAGAATGCTTGAACAGGTGTTTTTGCCACCGTTGGAATAGTGGATGTGCAGTGGGTCTGAGGTGATAGGATCTGTTGAGGCTGAGTATGTAATGCAGCGGTCACCCCTCAACACTGTATATAATACTGAGAATAGGGGCAAGATTTTGAGATAATTAATGTAGCTGTTATAAATTAGACCATTGAATTTTTGGTGAGAAAATGTGTGGGGATTCAAGTGTGTCAGGTGGTCAAGTATATGCCAAAAAGGTTATTATACTGAATTATTGGCAACATTTCTTGTTCTGGACACCATAACCTTACTAATAAGTTTAGCAATAAGAAAGGACTTTCATACAGTAGTGAATATGTGATGATCGATGGACAGCTCACGGTCTACATATTTTCCCAGGTCCTTAACTACTGGATTGATTTTTAAGGCTATGTTGTCAACATTATAATTACAGGCGATGTCATGATTGCCAAGGGGTACTGTTTTACATTTTTTGGCATTTCTTTTTAGTCCATGGTTATGACACCTAATATTTGTATAGAAAAGTTCTTTTGGAGGACCCTGGTATTATCTGGCTAATTATGGCACCTAGTTTACAGTCATCAGTAATCTTGATGTCCCATAATCCCTTAATATTGCCTTTGACATCCAATAATTAAATGCCAAAGATGATTGGCTGAAGGACAAAGTCCTTTGGTACATCATTGGTGACAAGTCTTTTGGTAGAGATAGAGTCATCCACCCCAATTTCATGGGTTCTATTTGTGAGGTATATAGGGATTGACATGTAGCTGGTAGAGTTGATAGCAATACCTGAGTAGGGAATAGTGTTGAATGCCTTAAGTTACTTACTCACTGAGACCAATGACTGGTGTAGAAATGATGGCCTTAAGCTTAATGCCAAAAAATGTGTCGTCAACCCTTTTGGGAAAAACTTAGTTCCCACGAATTACCACATCGATGGAAGCCCACTGAACACTGAAGGCGTTATAAGAGATCCAGGGACACAGGTTGACAGCAACCACTCCTTCGACCACCACATTGCCATGGTGGTCAGAAAGTCCTTCTATGTGGCACATCTCATTATCATGGGCTTTGCATCCAGGAAGAAAGAGGTCATTATCTCTCTCTGCTCTTCCCTTATTAGGCCAATCATCGAGTATAATGCCCCATTTGGCATGTACCTCATTAGACACATGCAACAGCTGGAAAGGCCACAAAAGTACCTCACAAAGAGGATCCTAGGCCTTAAACACATGTCCTACATGGACAGACTCAAAAAACTCCAGCTATTCTCTGTCTCATATCATCTACTAAGAGGTGATCTCTGCTTGACTTACAAAGCCATGTCTGACCCAGCTCTGATAGAAAAGCTACATCTAAAGAAATCCCAATCCCTCCACACCACATGCTCCAGAGACATCAACCTCATTACCACAATCAAAAGAACATGCTGGAGGGACAGGTTCATAACACAGAGACTGCCCATGCTATGGAATAGACTTCCCATACATGTCAAGCAGAGCACCTCACTGGCTCTCTTCAAGAAAAATCTTGATGAGTGGATGGGAAATAGAAAGTTCACCCCAGGGATCACTTCAGTGGCTCTACTTGATAGAGGTACTGGGAACTAACATCAGGCGGCACGGTGCCAGAGTACTTCTATGGGCTAGGCTTATAAAGGCTCCAGGGCCATTAGCCTGGTACACACCTATGAACCTATAAACCTACTACCCATAATGCTATGAGTGGTGTGTATCTTAAGGCATTCAACACTAAGAAATATACTGCCCATTATACTATATCCACAGAACAACACAAATAAAAAAAAGAACACCTTAGTGAAATATGGAAAATATACTCCCTTGTCTTATTATGACCATATCCATAACTAAACCCCATCTTTTGTCTTTCTCATTATCTTGCATACAGTATTCATTAGGATACATCCCACGTTGCATAATTATGTCCAATGAAATATTTGTACTTACATATACTTTGTTATGGCAAAAGCCAGGGTACCATTTGGCTAGGCTTATATAGGCCCTAGGGCCAATAGCCTAGTACCTACCTATGAACCTATGTGTGAACATTTTTATGCATTACAATGTTTTATAAATAATTTGTATTGATTTTTGTAAATACTGAATATTTTTAATGTACCTGTTAATGGATCACTCACACTCAGTGACATAACTAAAAAGGACAGTAACAAAGTTTCTTGTCCCCAGTGTTCGAGCTCATTTATTCATTTATTTATTTATTTTATCTTATTTTACATTTGTTAACCAGGAAAGTCCAACTGGACACAGGTCCAGTTTCAGCTGAGGCCCGGGGAGAAAAGCTCTAGATTGTTACACATATACTACAGTAAGTATTAACAAGCAAAATCAATGACTATTAGACTACACATAATACATATATACAGGAGTGAGTAGATATTAACAAGCAAACTTATTACATATTCAGTTAAAACGTAGTAAACAGCAGAAGAAAATGTAACTTTTTGGAATAGGCTAAATAGAACTATAGTATGCAATACATTGAAATAGTAATATTCATTCCTAAATATAGTTTTCATGGCACTATATAAGAGAACAGATCTAGCAGAGGAAGCACTCATATTAGCACTTACATTAGAGTACATACTGATGGTGTTATAGAAATCAAACCGAGCAGAGGCATTACTCATATCAGCACTTTTGTTAGGATACATACTGCGAATACACTTTTTGAGGTACAGTAAAAATCAAGCCTAACAGAGAATCAGTCATATCAGTACTGTGAAAGGATACCTAGTGGGATGCAATCAAAGTGTGAGGGTGCGAGAATATGGATGGAGAGTACATCTACATGTTAAATGAAAAGTAAAAAAAGGGCTATCTGGCTATCAAGCCAGAAAATAACATGTAACCTAAGCAAATGAATGAATACAGATATAATGAATGAATATAGACATAGTGAATACTTCCCTTTATTAATCCTTTTCTCAAAATCATTTGCTTATAGAACAATAAAAAATTTAATTTGTCACAGCTTCAATCCTTATTAATTTTTTTCAGTAAAGATTAGTGAAAAACATTCATACTGCTTAAAAATTCAACTTACCTTCATAGTTGATATATCAACAGCAGTAATATTAAAGGTAGAAATTATATTTAATATCTTAACTACTTCTTGTATATTATTGGTCTCAGTGAAATTTGCAGCATTTTGTTCTACTATATATGCAAGATTCTGTAGAACAATAGGTATCACTTCATCTAGAGTCAAGATGCTGTCATTGAGGCTCTGTGAAACAAAAATAAAAATAATTTGTTATAGTAAGCAATACTTTGGCTGTTTTCTGTTATGTTTACTACTACCATTGGATAACACAGTCTTTGAACTAATATTACAGTTTTGACATCACCATCAGAAAGCATGATTCTTTTTTGGCACATTGCCATGCAGGGTTTTGCTACTGCAGCTAGTTACAGTTTGCATCACTGGAAATCTCATAACTTGAAAAAATAAGTACTGCATTAACAGTATCTGAAATGCAAAAAAAAAAAAATGCAGTAAAACTCCTTTGTGTTTGTGATGATGTGAGGTAGTGCCAGCTGTGCTTGGGGGGAGTATGGCATTGCATGTGTAACATATGCCAACATAGCTATCTAGAGTTTGTAAAGAATTACATGTCATTTGAATATCAAACTGATTTGTACAGATGCTTATGTTAAAAATTTGTAAAGCTCCTTGTGTTAAAAATGTATCAATAGTGGGTCTTGCTGGACAGAAAAGGAATATACATGTACATCAGATTGTATTGTTGTAACTGCTGAAATGTATATGTTTTAAGAGAGGATACTGGAAGGGAAGGGGTTAAGATCAGCCCAGCTAACCTTAAAAAACATAGCCTGAAATTAAATGATTTGGTTTAGACCATAAAGAGCCTATCTCACAGGACTGAATGAGGCCAGAGATGCAATGTCCGTGGAAAGCATTTCTGCAGGAAGAGTGAAAATGTTGGAATTGTTTTTTATAGCTTTCAGATACTGTATTAAGCCTTAGCAAAGTGCTATGTGTGGGTTGTGACACATCTGTGCCAAATCCTGGCTCAGTTGCTAGTGAGGGGGTAGTGTGTGAACCACAGACAGGTGACTAGATGTGATATCATTCTGTAGCCAGCACTGAAATTGTTTTTAATCCTGACAAGAGACACCCATCTAACTTCATCTTGCCTTGCTCTAGCAAGTAAGTAGGGTATAGTAATTCTTCAGCCAGTTAGGAAAATATAGTGAGATTAGATAAATGTTATTTTTTCTGTATCTGTTTGAGTCTTTCCATCTGTGTTGTTTTTTTACACTTTCTGTGGCTGAAACTCTGGTGATTATTGTAAATAGATATTCAGTATTTTCATGTTTCCTATTTTATTATTTATTATTAAATATATCTATACATTTCATTGTGGCTGGTGTTTTAGAAAATATATTAATTGAACTCCTGTAGCCTGTAAGTAGTTATCACTAAAGGTGTGTGTACTCTCAACAGCACAAGGTAAACATACAGAATTTTATTTTTCACAACAATTTTATTTATTTTTGTTAGTTTAGTTTAAACAGGGAAATCAAAGATGTCAGCAGAGGATTATGGCACGCTGACAGCGAACTGCTTGGCTAAGGTGTGCAAATCCAAAGGACTGGAGCATGCCAACCTGAATAAAGAGGAAATTATTTCAGCCTTAGTCACAGCTGCAGCACAGACCAGCATACAGGATAATAACCAGACTGGCAATGGGGATGTGCAACCCTCAGAAACAAGACAGTTCACCTTTTCCTCAAAGGATTTAAAAACCCAGCTGGAGTTAAAGAAACTTGAACTGGAGGCAAAATTCATAGAATTAGAATTAGGAGGGAGACTGCAGCATTTGAAGGCTGAGGAAAATGAGAAGCAGCATCAACATGAGAGGGTATGCTGACTCTTCAACAGGAGCATGGGGGTGATGGGGAAGGGAATAACCAAATTCCTGAAGCAACAAAGTAAATACAGTTCTTGCACAGTATAAACAAGGTGATCATTCTGATAGTTTTATTCATATATTTGAAAGAATATGCAAATAGTATAATGTTGAACAAGGGCTCTGGGTATGGTTCCTGACCCCCTTACTCCATGGAAAAGCTGTAACCTCTGTTTATAGATTGTCTGATACTGATGTTTAAATTATGACCAGGTTAAACAATGTTTATTGGAAGGTTATAAGTTAAAACCTGAAGCTTACAGAAAAAAGTTTTGTGAGCATAGATATAAGTTAGATGAAAGTGTATGTGATTATATTGCTGAGCTAAGCACTTATTTTTAGATGGGTGAGTGGATGGCAGGTCACCATGTTTGAAAGGCTGGCAGACCCTTTGGTGAAAGAACAAGCCCTTAGCACTTTGTCTGAGGACACAAGAATTTGGTTGGTAGACTGGGAGTGTATCTCTGCAGATGTGCTGGGAGAAAAGGAGATCTCTACTTGGCAAACATGACAACACTGCACAAGAAGGGAATGCCCAGTGCTGCACATGGATATAAGGTAAGTCATGAAGGGCAGCCTAAACCACCCCAACAGAGTCCACTAGTAAAAGGGGATGCCACTATTTCAGGTACACAGACAGGATCAAGGGTTAGATGTTTTAAATGTAACCAGTGGGACGATGTAGCATACAAATGTCCACTGAAGCAAAGTGGGGAACAAAAGGTGGGGGAACCAGCAACTGGGGATAACAGCATGAAGTTGTCTGGAGACAACAGGGATTACAAAACTATCACCAGACTTTGTATCCTGTCTTGGTGGATGGAAGACAGGCCACTGCTAAGAGAGACACAGCCTCTGACAAACCATTGTGAAGCCTGCAGTGGTTAAAGAGGAGAAGTACTTGCTTCTGCAGTCCACTCTAGTCAGAGCTTTAGAAAGGACCCCATTCCAAATACCTCTGGCCAGGGTTCATCTTAACTGGGGAGAAAAGGAAGTAAGCAAGTAGGTGTGTTTGAGATTATCCCTGCAGATATCTTGATAGGGAATGATTTTGATAATGCAGCACCTCGTGTGCATGCAGTCACATGCAGTCAGACTTGGAGACAGGCAAGTGGGTCTGGTAGCCTGAGGGAGACTCAGACAGACTGCACACCTGAAGCTGGGGCTTGTGATGTGTCTATTTCAGGGAGGGATCTACCCTGTAGCAGTGAGCCTAAAGGTGAGCTACAGCTGCTGATAGATACTGATGCTTACTTGGACAGGGTGACTGCAAGGACAGAGGTGAATGGTTGTACCTAGGATGACAGTGAGGTACCTCTGTGAGAAGATACCAGACTTCCTGTGGAAGGGGAGCTGGGAAGGATCATAAAGGTAGAGTTGAGACAATCTCAGCTCTTGGACCCTACACTACGAGGCTTGAGGGAAGGGAGCTAAGGAGGCACCTGATTCTCAAGGAAAAAGGGAGTCTGTACACTGGAACAATTATTATTTATTATTAATTTTCATGTGTTTACTGGATAATGTCCACTAGACAAGAAGTCCTTTTTCAGTGCAGGCTCAGGGAGAAAAGCTCCAAAGAACATGGTAATGCAATAGCATAAACATAGTCAGGTATACAAAGAGATACAGGTATTATAAAATAAGGATTGCTGTATGGAGAATGGATCCCTGAGAGAGGACAAGAGGGTGAGTTACTACAGCAGTTGGTAGTGCCCACAGCATACCATCTGACATTTTTAGCCATAGCCCATGACATTCCCTTTTGCAGGTCATATGGGCATAAAGGATAGCAAGAGACATATTATGCAGAACTTTTATTGGCCTGGGATTCCAAAGGATGAAACAGGGTACTGCAGATGCCCTGAGCAGTGTCAAAAAGTAGGAAAGGCAGGAGACAAGGTCAAAACTCCTTTGATGCCTTTGCCTGTGATTGAGGTGCTATTGTCGAGGGTAACTATGGATATTGTGGGGCCTCTGAGTACCTCATGTTCCACAGGGAATAAATATATCCTAGTGGTAGTAGATTATGCCACTAGATACCCTGAGGCGGTGGCTCTGTCTTCCACTGAGTCAGTGAAAGTGGTAAATGCTTTGTTATATATTTTCAGCAGGGTAGGTTCCCAGATGAAATACTGACTGACAGAGGTGCCAATTTCATGTCAGCCCTGCTGGCTTGTCTGTGGGACTACTGTGGAGTGAAGTACCTAAAGACTACCCCTATCACCACCAGACTAATGGTCTTGTGGAGAGGTTAAACTCTACACTAGAGACCATGCTAAGGGCATTTGGAGACCATTTTAAGAGAGAGTAGGACAAATATGTTCCCCATCTGCTGTTTGCATACAGAGAGGTACCCCAAGAATCCACAGGTTTTTCACCCTTTGAGTTGTTGTATGGGCATAGTGTGAGGGGGTCCTTGGATTTGATTCATGATGAGTGGGAGGGTGAGTGTGAATCACACAAGGAACCTTTTATGGCATATGTCCTAAACCTCAGCAGAAGGCTTAAGGAGCTCATTGACTTGGCCCAGGAGAACCTGGCAGGAGCCCAACAGCAGAAAAAAGGTCTGGTATGACAGGAATACTCAAGTCCGAGAGTAAGCTGTTGGACAGCAGGTTATGGTGCTCATTCCTGTAAGACAAAATAAGCTTCAGGAAGCTTGGGAAAGATCATTCAAAGTGGTAAGGATGGTTAGTGATATTAACCACATGATAAACCTGCTAGACAAGAGGCAAGGGGACAAACTGTACCATGTTAACATGATGAAGCCTTACCATAATAGGAAGGCCTTTGTCCTGAGTATATGCAGTGTGTGGCAGGAGGAGTCTGAAGGGGATCTGGTGACTTATCTTGTCAGCGAGTTTCAGACTGACACCTCAGTGGAAGGGGTAGCAGTGTCCAAGTGGCTATCCCCTTCCCAGGTTCGAGGAATCCGAGCAGTGTTACAAGAGGCTGGGGACATGTTCACTGGGAAACCAGAGTGTACCCACCTGGTGCAGCAGCATGTGGATAGGAGACCTGAAATGCCTATTAAGCTGACCCCATACAGGGTGCCTGAGCAAGTCAGACAGACTCTGAGGGAGGAGATACAGGAAATGTTTGAACTGGGACTAATCCAGGAGGCCAGCAGTCCCTGGGCCTCCCCAGTGTTTCTGGTTCCAAAGAGGGATGGCAGCACCAGGTTCTGTGTGGACTACAGAAAACTAAACAGTCACACAGAGTTCAGATGTTTACACCATGCCTAGAACAGATGAAACCTTAGAGCAGCTGGGTGGGGCTAAGTATCTGACTACTATTGATCTGACAAAGGGCCACTGGCAAGTGCTCCTTACTCCCACCACTAGACAGAGACCAGCCTTTGTGATTCCTTTTGGATTTTAATAGTTCAGAAAGATGCTCTTTGGGATACAAAATACCCCAGCGACCTTTCAGAGGATGGTAGATCATATCCTAGCAGAAGAAGGAGATTATGCCCTTGCTTACCTGGATGATATTGCCATCAACAGCCATTCCTGACAAGAGCAACTTCTGCATATCAGGGAGGTCCTGGGCAGACTGCAAAGGGCAGGTTGATGATTAAGCCCAGTAAGTGCCAGGTGGAACCTAGGGTTTCATACATATGACATGACAGTGCAGCACCGTAGTGGGTCAGCAATGCCAATGCAGATGGGTTCTCAAGACAGGGCATGGGATAATGTGTTCCCAGACAGGCTGATTTCTCTCAAGCAATGTTTCTCCAGTGTCACTTGAAAAAATAGCTTGAGTGTTCAAAGGGGAGAGATGAGATGATATGAGATAGTGCCAGCTGTGCTTGGGGGGAGTAGGGTAGTGTATGTGTAACATATGCCAGCAGAGCTAGCTGGAGTTTTGTAAAGAATTATATGTCATTTCAATATCAAACTGATTTGAACAGATGCTTGTGTTAAAAATGTATTTGTAATACTGCTTGTAATAAAAATGTATCTGCTGAACAGAAAATAAAAATAAACGTATGTCAGGCTATATTGCTGTAACTGCTGAAATGTATATATGTTCACAAAGGACTGGATAGGAAGGGGTTAAGCTCAGCCCAGCCAGCCTTAACAAAAGTAGCCTGAAATTAAATAACTTGGTTTAGAATATAAATATTCTATCTCACATGTCTGAATGCAGCCAGAGACACAGTGTCTGTGAAAAGCCTTTTTGCAGGAAGGGTGGAAGATGTTGAGTTGTTTTTATAGCTTCCAAATGCTGCATTAAACCTTACCAAAGTTCTATGTGTGTATTGTAATACATCAGTGCCAGATACTGGCTCAGTTGCTAGTGATGGGGTAGTATGGGAACTGCAGAGTCAGGTGACCAGATGTGATATTCTGTAGCCAACACTGAAATTTTATTTGAATACTAGTGGTAGATGTGATAGAGGCACTTTGTTAGTAGACCTGACAAGAGACACTCATCTATCTTCATCTTGCCTTGCTCTAGCAAGTAAGTAGGGAATAGTAGTTCTTCAGCCAGTTAGGAAAATATAGTGCAGTTATCTAAATTTTGTTTTTTCTGTATCTGTCTTAGTCTTTACATCTGTGTTGTTTTTTATATTTCCTGCTAATGAAACTCTGGAGTTTATTGTAAATAGATATTTAGCATTTTTATATTTTCTCTTTTATTATTTATTATTAAATATATCTATACCTTTCATTGTGGCTGGTCTTTTAGAAAATATTTAACCTATGAGAGTAATTGGATTTATTTAGTAGCACTGTGGCTCCACGTTCCTTAAATTCTTGCTGCTTGGTCAAGCATTGCCATTTGTATAAGTATTAATTTTACTGAGAGTAATTGGGTACCCTGGTAAGAGCCTTAGAGTAGTTGGCTTTGGGGTGCTCTGGTGGAAATGTATCTGTTATATAGTGTGGGTGGAGGTGGCAAAGCAGGTAAGCTGATCCAGCCTTTCCCAAGTGTGTGTGTGTGTGTGTGTGTGTGTGTGTGTGTGTGTGTGTGTGTGTGTGTGTGTGTGTGTGTGTGTGTGTGTGTGTGTGTGTGTGTGTGTGTGTGTGTGAAAATTAAATCTCAAAGAGAGTGTGTGTATATCAGCTATTTTGAACAGGACACTGAGAACATGGATTTCACAGAGACAGTGGTGGAGGAATTGGCTTGAAACACCTTTATAGCTGTGTTAGTGGGGGAGTTTTATCTGGGGCCTGGAAAGAAAGCCCATCCCCAAGAGTGGAGTGTGCATTCTCTGTGTGCTTTTAAGGGAAATTGTGCTTGGTGCAGAAAGCTGCATCTGAAAATACTGTGTGCGTCTATTTATTTTAATCAGTGAACGTTCCCCACTGATGTCAGTTGTGAAGATAGATCACTGGCTCAGAGGTGGGGCGTCTCAGTGTTCAGCAATATAGGGCAGAAAAAGATATGTAATACAGTAGATAAAAATGGCTAAGTGTACATGTATTCTTCTTCCCTTTCATTCTTTTCAAACTGCAATAAACTGATAATAGTCAGCTATCGCTAAACCTTTAAGTGATTAATCACTAACATTTGTTCATGAATTCTATTGATAAAAAAGTAATATAAAAGCAAATGGGTTATTCTAATGATAATTCATTACAGGACTTCACAAACATGTGCCTGAAGAATTTCCAAAATAAAGCAGGCAGTCAGTTTAAAGACAACCTCTTGTTTTTTTTTTTTTTTTTTTTGTTCTACTAAATATTGAATGTTAGCACTTCCTTTCAAATGCATTTTCAAAGGCATAACTTTCTATACTTTCTATTATAACTTGAGTATTGTGTGCGTGTGTGTGTGTGTGTGTGTGTGTGTGTGTGTGTGTGTGTGTGTGTGTGTGTGTGTGTGTGTGTGTGTGTGTGTGTGTGTGTTTGTGTGTGTTTATGGTTAGCAAGATTCTTATATGTCTATAATATCCTGATTTGGAATTTTGACATTTGAAAATATATTTTCATTGTTCATCTTTGGGATTATTTTGTGGCAAATCCAGTCAGGGTCCCATATTAATTTGTTAGTAACAAGAGTCAAAGCATGATGAAAATATTTAACATGCAAACAAACATAAAGTTACACAGCTAACAAAAAAACCAAGTCATAATTAACAAACCTCAAATGTAAGTGATCCTCCTTAATGATTTGCAAGTATGTTTGAAATAAGTTTTGTGCTTTGTTGACATCTGTGTAAGACTTAAATATCCATCAGCCACTGAAACATTTCTTTTATCTATCAGTTTACATCTTTTGTTGCATTTTTAATTCATCTAAATACATTTTTGTAGATTTAGTATATCTCAAAATATGTATATTTAGACTAACTTACTGATAACCATTGTTTAGTTTACATATACAGAACAGGAGAGGTTATTTGTTCTGCATTTGTGTTTATCAAAAACATATAAAATTATTATGTTCTAGAACAATTAGAAAGTTTTGAGCCAATAAATGTAAGGAGATTGTCAGTAGACCATGCTACTTTGCAAGGGATGGTCTGCACCTGTCCCCTCTAGGCTTTTGAGTATTAGCTAAAACACCCCCCCCCAGGACCTTTTTTAGGGAATGCCAAACTTAAAGTACTTCTGACATTGCAAATCAAAACCAAGGAAATCTAAAGGTGTTACTGCTCAATGCTAGGATTCTGAACAAAAGACTCCACTTTCATCATCCTAGAGAATGCTGACATCTGTGTGGTCACTGAGATGTGGTTTAAACCCATGGAGAGCACAGTGTTATAATACCTTCCACACATATAGACCAGCTACTACACAGACAGGGTCTAAAGATGGAGGGTTCTTGACTTACATCAAAAATAAATATACCTCCAGGCTAGTCAAACAGAACAATGCTCTTAAACTTCTCCAAGTTCAAATCACTATAGGTAAAATCCCACATCACTTCCTTGCAAGTTATATGTCTGACTCTATGACCTAGGAAACCCACCGTATGTATTTAAACTAATTGCAATACTCACCATCCAAACCAATACCACATTCATGGGGAACTTTAATTGCCCCACTATTAACTCACAATTGTATACAACACCAAATGTACAGGCATAGAGGTTCCTGGATTTTGTAAACATAAACTCCCTGGACCAGATTGTCAATACACTGACCAGGGGTGCAAACACATGGATCCTGCCTTCATTAATATGTTAGCATTAGTGGCTCAACAAGTAGTGCACTCAGGTTTGGTATTGAAAACCATGGGTTCTATTCCCATCATAGGCAATTTATTGCCTTTCTAAGGGGTTGTAATATTTATCAGCATAGACAGACCATGCTGCTTTGCCAGGGATGGTCTACACCTTTCCCCTCTAGGCTTTCCAATATTAGTTAAAACATTATCCTCCCCATAGTCCCTTTTTAGGTAATGCCAGACTGAAAGCACTTGCAACACAGCAAATCAAAACCAAGAAAATCTAGTGGTAATGCCACGAGTCTAAACAAAAAATTCCACTCCCTAGAAGATCTCTTCACCGTAGAGAATGTTGATATCTGTGCAGTCACTGAGACATGGTTTAAAGCCATGGAGAGCACACCAATAGTGCTAAGTTATAATGCTTTCCACACACTTAGACCAGCTACTACACAGAAAGGGACTAAAGGTGGAGGTTTCTCGATTTGCATAAAAAATAAATATACCTAAAGGCTGTTCAAACAAGCTAATGCTTTGAGCTTCTCCATGTTTAAATCACCACAGGCAAAATCCCATAACACTTTCTTGTAGGCTATAGGTCCCCCTCTATGACCCAGGAAACCCATATCATAGTTTTAAACTAATAGGAAACACTTACCATCCAACCCAGTATTATATTCATGGGTGACTCATTTACCCCACTATTAACTGGGGATATATGACTCCAGACATATAGGCACAAAGATTGCAAGATTTTGTAAACCCAAACTACCTGGATCAGATTGTCAATACACCAACAAGGGATGCAACCATTCTGGATCTCGTCCTCACTAATATAGGAGAGTGTTGAACACCCCCCTAGTGTAACGTATTCTCTGGTAAGGTTAGACCACAAAAATGGTCTCCTTTATAGTAAAAATAAAACCTGGAACCCCAGTTAGTATTCAGGAACTAGTTTAAAACTAACTTCCTACTATTAAGTGATAACATGGCAAAGTTTGTAGCTGCCATAAACCATGAGAACACTGCTACCTACACAGAACTGTTCACAGAAACCCTATACAAGCATGTTAATAGCTGCAGAGAGTCAGCTGTACCCACCAGGAAGAAGTACAGAACTAACTCAAAAAACAGGCCACCTTAGTGGAATCACAGCAATGGCAACACTCAGATCTGCTCTGAGTTACAGCACAATTGCACTAAATATACAGAACCAACAGATATTGCCAACATCCTGGCAGATAGGTTCAGTGCTAACTTTACCCCCCTCTCACTCCCTAAAGGGCCCATCTCTATACCGGAAGAATGCAAAGTTCCTGTAATCACGGCTGCACAGGTAAAAAACACACTCTCCAAAGCCAGGAACACAGCATCCATGGGACCTGACAACATCCCAGGCTGCATTCTACATGAACTACAGAACAAACTGGCACCCCACCTAAGTACCACGTTCAATCATAACCCCACCTCAGGCTTTATGCCCACTGAATGGCGCACAGCGATGGTTATCCCAATCCACAAAGGGGGAGTCACCACAGACCCTGGGAACTACTGCCCCATTAGCCTGATGAGCCTGGTCTGCAAGGCCATGGAATGTATCATCAAGGAACTTATAAACAAAGACATTGGTAATCTCCAAACTCTGGACATTACCCAGTTTGGGTTTGTAAAATGCAGATCATGTCTCCTAAATCTGATAGACTTCTTTGAAGCAGTCACCAAAGCCGTAGACGAGGGTAAAGTGGTTCACACAGCCGATCTAGATCTCGCCAAGGCTTTCAACACCATCCCGCACTCAGGAATTATCTATAGATAAACTCAATAAACTAGGTATAAATCCCTATGTCACAAGATGGGTTGCCAACTGGCTCATTGACAGAACCCACACTGTAAAAGTAGCAGACTCCAAATCCAACTTCAGACCAGTGACAAGTGGAGTACCACAGGGTTCAGTCCTGGGTCCTCTCCTGTTTGCTATCTACTTCTCTGAAGTACAGGCTAACACAGAAGGTCTTTGGCTAATGAAGTTCGCAGATGACTGCAAACTAGGAGCCATAATCAAAACTCCTAATGATGTGGACATCCTACAAAAGGGCCTCACTGAGACAGATGCCTGGTGTCAAAGCCATGGCCTCAAGTTCAATGCCAAAAAGTGCATTGTCATCCCCTTTGGTAAAAACTCTGTACCCATGAACTACCACATAGGCGGTAGACTACTTAACACCAAAAGTGTGATAAGAGACATTAGGACACAGGTGGACAGCAGTCTCTCCTTTGATAATCACATTGCCACATTAGTCAGGAAATCCTTCTATGTGGAACACCTCATCACAAAAGGTTTCTCATCCAGGAAAAGATAGGTTATTGTTCACCTCTATTCAGCACTCATTAAACACATTACTGAGTGCAATGCCCCTTTTGGTATGTACCTCACAAGACATCTACAACAACTGGAAAGGCTGCAGAAATACCTCACAAAGAGGATTACAGGCCTCAAAGAGATGCCCTACACAGACCGTCTAAAAAAACTCCAGATTTACTCCATCACATATCGCCTACTCAGAGGCGATCTCTGCCTAACATACAAGGCTATGTCAAACACACAGCTGTTGGACATGCTCCACTTAAAGAAATCCCAATCCCTCCGAGCTAAACGCTCTAGGGACCTAAACCTTGTCACCACAATAAACAGAACATGCTGGAGGGATAGATTCCTGTCCCAGAGACTTCCCATACTCTGGAACAGACTACCTATCTATGTTAAACAGAGCTCCTCATTAGCACTCTTCAAGAAAAATCTTGATGATTGGATGGGAAATAGGAAATTCACCCCGGAGATCACCTCTGGGGCTCTGCTCGATGAGCACAGAAAAATAATTTTCTTGGGTGGCGAAAGCCAGGGTACCTTTTTGGCTAGGCTTATATAGGCTCTAGAGCCAATAGTCTAGTACCTACCTATGAACCTATGAATAGGCTGTATAACAGAAGGAAGAAAATCATGGCAAAAATTAGGAGGTGCAGCAGGATAAAAGCATTCTCATCAAACTAAAGAAACAAATCAGAGGACAAATAAAGTCTATCAAAGCCAGATTTGTGGTATATTTGCCCTCCCTGACCAAGGATAACAACAAGGCATTCTTAGCTATGTCTGTAACCACAAAGGCAATACACAATTGTTTGCAGATTTCATTGTAAATGGAACCACCTATACTGAGCCAGTTTTGGAGTGATTGACTGTCCTCAAAATGTGTTGGATAAATTAGATAGAAAAACAAGAAGGATGCTTCATGCTCACCAAATGATCTATAAAAATCAGTGCATGCCAATATTATATATTCCTTATTCTGAAGGAGGGATAGGCCTCTTTGAAATTGATAATATGTATAGAGCTGTGATCGCGGGACTCCACACATATCTGCTGACCTCACAAGACCCAAATATAGTGAAAATTTTGAAACATAAGGAGAATAAATCCAAGATGACTTCTTTGCTTAATCTAGCAGAAGCATATTGCATCAAGCAGGAATGGAAATCAAACCAGAAGTAGATAAAAGTCAGGCATCAACTGAATGTGCCAAAAAACAAAAGAAAGAATATAAGGTGAAGGACTAGATGAGAAAGCAAGAAATGTGGAAAAAGCATAAATATAGTTGCAAGCACAGAAAACTTCTGGAAGAACCTCATGTTGATCAGGAATGAATGCAGGAATGGTTGAGGAGAGGCAAATTCAAACCAAGTGATGAAAGGTTAATATTGCTGGCCCAAGATAGTGGGCTGTGTACACATTGGTTTATAAAGTCCATTGAACATGTGGGAGAAATAGACAAATGTAGGTTTTGTAAAACTAAATTGGAAACAGTTGCTGGCTGTGACATGTTAATGGCAAAAGGACTCTATACTGAAAGGCATAATAATGTGGCGAGTTTGTTGCATTGGGGAGCAGGCAAATATTATGGTATGGAAGTGGCTGAAAAACACTGGAAACATGACACACAAAGTATCATAGAAAATGAAGAAGTCTACATCACATGGGATCATCCATTACTAACAGTTCAAAAGATAGATGACAGAAAACTGGATAAAGTTGTCTAAGAAAAGAAGACAAAAGTAGCATTGATCACTGAAATTGCCACAACCACTGACTATAGTGGCTTGCATACAGAGAGACACAAAGTCATAAAATTTCAGTATTTGCAGGCAGAAATGAGAGCAATGTGGAAGAAAGTTACCCAGAGAGTTCCAATAGTAGTAGGAGCAATGGGTCTTATAAAAAGAGTCTACAATTGTATTTAAATATGCTACCAATACATGTAACTCCATACAAATTGCAGAAGGAGTCATTACTGGGCACATTGTGGGTGCTGTGAAGAGCACTACTGGCTGACATCAAATATTGAAACAATACTAATTTCATGAATTTTAATCATACATTGACTTAGGAATGGGGTCCATTCCCATCACGGTATTAGAAACCCAAAAGATTTGGAGAAATTAAAAAAGCCAGAAGATATAACAAACCTCCTGTCTTACAAATTCAGCTCCAAATTTACCCACCTGTCCTCATCAAGATTCCCTCAGGAAATACATTCAAATATAAATTCCCTGATATCAATAGGGCACAGGTCCTTAATGCTCTGTCTAATGCTAAAAAGCTGAGTGACCTAGTGGGCTAATGCACTAATGCACTATGCAAATAACTAGTGTCAGAGCAATACGCTAAAACTAAATGCCAAGAAATGCATAATAGTATCCTTCGGGAAGTCATCCACCCCTGATAACTATCATATTGACAACACACCCCTTAGAGCTGACCCAGTAGTCAGGGACATAGGGATACACATAGATAGTAATCTAGCCTTTGACTATCACCTGTGCTAAAGTGAGAAAATCTTTCTATGTTGTGCAACTTATAAGCAAAAGTGTGTCATCAAGGTCAAAGGAAGTCATTATTCCACTGAATTCAGCATTCATCAGAACTATCATTGTGTACAATGTCCCCTTTGATTGGTACATAACCAGGTACATCCAACAATTGGAATGTCCATGGAGATTCCACACTAAATAAATATGGGGCGTAAGAAACATGTCCTGTGCAGACTGCCTCAAGGTCCTGTCCCTCTATTCTACCTCCTTCTGGTTGTTGAAGGGAGATCTATGCCTGGCATACAAAGCATTGTCAGTCCCCATCCTGGTGGACCTCTTGCATATCCACAAAAAAAAAAAAACACCAGAATTACCTATTTTAAAGACTTAAACTTTGCCTGTGATATAAATAGGACCTGCTGGAGAGATAGGTATGTATCCCAAAGACTACTCCTTCTCTGCAAACAGGCTGCTCATCCATGTGAAGCAGAGTTTCTCCCTAACTCTATAAGTGTAACAGGAAATTCATCATTGGTTTGGCACCAATGTCTCTAATGGACACAGGCAGCCTGTAAATGATTCATTTCCCAGGCCCCTGCTTGTAAATGTTTCATTTTGCAAGCCCTGGCTTACACTTTTCAAGGGTACCAGAACTTGTCAGAGATTTGGGATGCATGACTAGGCTTAAAAAGGCCCTTGTAAACATCCATGAACCAATAAAATGCATAAAGACAATTGTATCATTAAACACCATGATAGTGGAAATTAATTTTAATTCTTGTGTAAAAGATTGAATTGATGCACCTGTCCTTTTATAATCTATATAATCATATCCATAATACTTTACAGCCTAGTTCTAACACATCTGTTACACATGAAAATGACTACAGATATAAATAGAGAAAATATGTTCGCCTTCTCACAAGTTTTGAGGCCAGACCAATAACTTTAACTCTAAAATGTCAAGCATATCTTGAGCTTTAACTATTTATTTATTTATTTATTACATTTTTGTGCACAGAACTGGTGTAGTTCATTTGTTCATAGGTTCATAGGTTCATAGGTTCGTACTAGGCTATCTGCCCTAAGGCATTTATAAGCCTAGCCAGAGTGTATGTGGCTTACACCACCCCTTAGGATGAGAATACTACGCCCTTTTAGGGTTTAGTTTACTATGCCTCTGTCTAGTAGTGACACAGAGATGACCCCCGGGGTAAACCTACGATCTCCCATCCACTCGTCGAGATTTCTCTTGAATAGAGTCAGTGAGGGGCTCTGCCTAACATGGACGGGGATTCTGTTCCAGAGTGTAGGGAGCCTCTGTGTTATGAATCTGTCCCTCCAGCACGTCCTATTTATTTCTGTGTTGAGGTTTAAGTCACTTGTTCTCGTGGCTCTGATGGATTTGGATTTTCTGAGGTGGAGCATGTCCATTAATAAATACAGAATTCTGCAATGAAATATATGAAAGTTGTCATAACACAATGGGCTCAATTCCAAAAGATTTGTTCTCAAAGTAAATGTCCATTACACTGAGAACAGGTCTTTTGAAATCTAGTCACCAGTGTTAGCCTATTTGTAGATGGGCCTTACACAAAAGTAAGTCACTTCACTGAGAACAAGGAAGTAATTAAATAAAGCCTACATGGAGCAATTCTCCATGTAGGAATAGTGTTAATGCTCGGACACGGAACATGGCTGCTGAGCAATCCAGCAAACAAGGCTGGGGGCATGCATGAGCCTCCCAGCACTGTGCAGACTCGGATGCAATTGTGGAATGCAAATCACCACATTTTCTGGTGAAAAACATGCAAATGAGGTGATTTTGTAATCCAGGAAGCAGACAGGCATCCGTGCAGGTGCCGTGTCTGCAGAAAAAAATGTACGCGGTTACTAACCATGTACCGGAGTGTATAAATAAAACAGGGGATGTGACAACTCAAATAAAAGCCTGTATGAGGTGCAGTAGGCATGCAAATGGCCAAAACTATGGCCAGTGGCATTTAAAAGTGATACAAAATATGAAAAATTAAACAAATTTTTAAATATATATCCCACATTTAAGCAGAGCACAGCAGCTCGCAAACATACCGCTTTTGCAAAAAAATGAATTTAATATGTGTAAAATGTTAAATTTAAGGTAGGCAAAGTAATTGCATTATACTGCCCAGTATGAAGTCATGAAATGGTACATTATAGTGGTAGCTAAGGAGATAGGGCTTGGTGGTGGTGCTCTATCTAGGGTATACACATGTAAACGAGTGTTCATAGGTACTAACTGTGTTAGGGCTACAACTGTGTTGGGGGAGCAGAAAATATACCTAAGATCAGAAGGGGGTGTGTCAAGGGTTCTTTAAGCTGATTCAAGCACAGCTAAGCAGGGCTGTGTGTCTGAGGCTGCTAAGCTCTGCTTAGCCCTGCAGGGCATGTTTTAACTGTTTAAAGCAGAAATAAGTATACTCATGTCCAGGGAAAGCTGCTTTCTTCTAAGCAATGTTTACGCTAGCTCCGCAGGTTTGCATGGAGTGCTGTGTGGCTTAGCAGGGGAAAAAAGGGGAAATAGCCTGGTAAAGCCAATCAAGTCGAACTGACTGATAAGCACAGTTCCACTGACACTAGCCCATTGCAACCTCTCAATGAAAGGCCTGGGAGCTGAAATGGATCATAATCAGCCAATCTCACAGGCTGCATCTGCAACACACCAGTATAAGGTATGCATACACCCTTCAATCTGATTTTTTCCACATACTCTGCAGCATTGGAGTACACACTTGGGAATTTTAACTGACAAAATGATAGAGGCTGCTGCTGCTTTGCTACATCTGTACATGTAACAGGCTGAGGTCAGTGATGATGATGATGCTGACAATAGGCCCAGACTGAGGAGGAGGAGAAGAGTGTTCAGACCCAGGGTAACCTTCCAGGGGCTACATGAGCTGGAGATAGTAGAGCACTACAGGGTGGACAGGGACATACTACAACAGCTCACCGAGATCAGCTGCCCTCGCCTCAGACCGAGAGCAAACAGAGGGGAACCCATCACAGTGGAAACAAAGGTATGTGTAGACTTAAGAATAGTAGCTACAGATACTTTCCAAAGATCTACTGGGGACATCATGGGGGTTTCACAGGCATGTGCATCCAGGGTACTCCACCAGTTCCTTGATGTCATGCTAATACATGTCCGTGAGCATGAGCACATTTATTTCTCCAACACCCCTGAGGAGAGAACCAGCAATATGCATCTCTTCCACCATGTAGCACACTACCCAGAGGTACTGGGTGCCATAGACTGCACTTGTGCACATCAAAGCACCATCCAGTGAGGAGGGCAGAGTCTGTGTCTACTGCAAGGGGTATCACTCCATCATCTGCCAGGTTGTATGCAATGCCCAGTATATTACCATCAATGTGTGTGCTAGCATCCCTAGCAGTTATAATGACAGCAACATCTGGCACTCATCACAGCTATACCAGGCATTGGCCAAGGGGGGACATCCCATATGGCCATCCAGTGGGGGCTGCTGACTATGGACTGGAACCGTGGATGATGACTCCCATCAGAAATGCACACACCAACTGAAGAAGCCATAATGAGGCACATGCACAAACTATGAACATCATAGAGTGTGTGTTTGGGCTGCTCAAGTCATGGTTCCATTACCTTGACATATCTGGTGGATCCCTGCAGTACTCTCCAGCCACATGTGCACACATGTTCATAGTATGTGCCATTAATTGCTATGATGGCTTAGTGGTTAACTACTGTGACTATAGTGTACAGGGTCCAGAGTTTGAGCCTTGCAAAGGCAGGTTATTTAAATTAATATTTTTTTTGTTTGTTCTCTCCACTGTAACTGTTGATGTGCTGCATACCACTGTAACAACATGTATTTTGTAATTTGTGTGTATACTGATCATGTCCAACTAAATGTATCAGTAATTTTTCTTTGTGGAGCTTTTCTCCCCAGGCCTCTGCTGAAAAAGGGCCTTTTCAGCTCAGTCAGACACCCCAGGTTAACAAATGTAAAATAAATAAATAATAATAAATAATGCTACATAACATGATCTTGTGGAAATAGTTGTGGCAGGAACAGCACAGGAAAGGTACACAAAGCCCCAACCATTGCCAAGGTCCCCGCAGGCACAGGGAGACTCGGGGGATGAACCCCCCTGAGCCTGTCCCTGTAGGCAAATGTAGCCATGCCCAGTACACCCTGGCCTTGGCCAAGAGACAAAGCATAGCACATGCACTGACAACCTAGGGTCCCAGGCACTGACATCTCACTCCGGCTCACACAGTAAAATGGATGCCAGCCACAACACACTACCTATACCTTACCATGTATATGCTGTGTACTGCGTGCATCTGACAGAGTCAGCCCTTAATCACTGTCCCTCAACTGCTGCAGGCAAAAGGTAAGTCACTCTTCTTAACAATAATTGAATGAGGTAGTAGACTGTGCTAGCATATCTATGGTATTGCTGCATGTATGCAAGGGAATGGAGTGTGATACCAGAATAGCAGCAGACTGCTGACAGATATGTGGTGCAACAGAAACCTCCTGCCAAATACTGTCTGCCCCAGAATATGCAGTAGGCCCCAAGCCACACCAACCCACTGCACTATTTGAGGGACCTACAAATAACGGGCTCACATACCTCTCAAACTCTTAGAGCAAGACATCTGGACAAAGACAAAAAGAAATGTGGGGCAAAGGCCCAAACACAGAAGCAAGTTTTAAGTAGTGCTCCTACAAACTTAGAAAGTGGACAGAATAACAGTGTTTGCGCTAGCAAGAAGTTTGGAAGTGTATGGAGTGTGAAACCCAAGGAGTTCTAATCTCAGCAACAGCAAGTGTGTGTATATAAATACATTCCGTTGTGGTTGGGTGTAATGGTAATAGCATTTTGACACCTATTCCACCCTGCAGGATCATAGGATCATGTGAAGTTAGTAGGCTATTGTCCATGAGGCCCTTACAGGCATAGTCAAGAATTTAGGCCATGTTCCAACAAGTCAGCACCCTATCCCACTGTCCAGCACAGACACGAATACCAGGGGTGTATTTTCCCCATCCTGTTATCCAGGTTGCACTTAAAAAGGTTTAATGAGAGTCCCTGGTATACATGGAGAAGGAGTCTATTCCACAAAAGGAGGAGTCCCTGGGACACAAATCTGTCCTGCCAATAAGCCCTATTGATGTCATACACCAGGTTGAGGTCACACATGTGGGTTACTCAGGTGAAGCTTAACATGCAAATATGCAGCAATCCCATCAGGGTGGGGTCTGAGATTGCTTTGTATGCCAGACAGAGGTCACTTCTGAGGAGCCTGTATGACACTGAGTAGAGAGACACTGCTTTTAGCCTATCTGTGTAGGGTAGATGTTTCAGGCTCTGGGTTCTCCAGGTGAAAAACCTCTGTGGTCTCCCCAGCTGCTACATGTGTTTTGTTAGGCACATGCTGAAAGGGAGAATGTACTCAATAATGGGTCTTATAAATGAAGAATACAGGGATGTTATGACCACCTTGTCCCTTGATAAGATACCCTTACAAACGAGGTGGGTCATGTAGATAGATTTCTGTACAATGGAGGCAATATGATGGTCAAAAGTCAGTTTGCTATCAACCTGGGTTCCCAAGTCTCTCACGACTGATTGTGTACTTAGTGCCTTATTATCAATGTGATAATTTGTGGGGACATCACTCTTCCCAAAAGGGAGGATGATGCATGTTTTGGAATTCAGTTTGAGGCCATGTTTTCTGGCACCAGTCATTTGGTGGGGGAGACCCTCTTGGAGGATGTCCACATCACTAGGGGAATTGATGACAGCACCCAGCTTGCAGTCATCTGTAAATGGGTCAGCCATAGCCAACTAGACTTGGCCTGCACCTATGAGAAGTATATCCCAAACAGCAGAGGCCCCAAGACTGATCTCTAGGGCACACTGCTCGTTACAGGTCTACTACTTGATGTAGCTTCCCCTATTTTGACTAGGTGGGCTCTATCAGTGAGCCAGTTTGCTACCCATCTGGTAACATATGGATGGATGCTTATTTGATAGAGTTTATCTGTTATACCTGAGTGAGGAATAGTATCAAAGGTCTTGACTAGGTCAAGGTAGGCAGTGTGCACCATCTTTCCCTTGTCTATGGCCTTGGTAACTGTCTCAAAGAAGTCTACCAAGTTTAACAGGCATGACCTCCCCTTGACAAAACCAAACTGTGTGGGATTAAGTGTCTGGAGGTTGCCAATGTCTTTGCTAATGAGGTCCATGATAATCTACTCCATGCCCTTGCAGATCAGGCTAGTTAGGCTGATGGTTCTATAATTTCCTGGATCGGTTGATGCTCCACCTTTGTACAAAGAGATGACAGTAGCAGTCCTCCACTTGGCTGGGATGAAGCCAGTACTCAGGCTTTGGTTGCATAGGGTGCCTAATGGTGCTGCAAGTTCCAGCCTCAGTTCATGTAGGATACAGACTGGGCTGTTATCGGGTCCCATGGAGCCTGTATTGTTTGCCATTGAGAAGGCAGTGATGCCTTGCTCCTTAGAGATAAGGGGAGGGGGCAGGTACTGGGGATGTCCTATTTTACTGATGGGGTGACAGAAGAGTGATGTCTTCATGGAATCTGTGAGCAGATTGGCTATATCTATAGGGTTTCTGTATGTGTTGTACTTGACTACCAGTTCTGAGCAGATCTGAGTGTTTCCCTTGAGATTGCAGACATACGTGAAGCAAGCCTTATGATTGTCATTAGTAGATGTGGCCAGTTTGGACTCAAAGTTTGTTTTGGAGGATTTCACTAGTGCTCTTATTTGCTTGTTCAGGCTAGGGAGAGAATGCTTCCAATTAGACATCCACTCTTTCTTACTCCTTGACAGCAATATTTTTCTTTCATTATAGAGTTTATTTATTGTAGAATGTTGTCCTGTCTGGTATTTTTGATTCAATGAAGCTATCTAAATACTCATATAGTATTTTGTTGTAGGTTTGTACATATGTGCTAATTCCTATTGAGGCAGAAAGGGCTGTAAAGCTGTTTATACCTTCCCTCAGGAGGTTGTAATCAGCTTTGAAGAAGTTTTTTGTGTGACCCTAACTAGGGTGGGTCAGGGGAGACGGACTTTGAAAGTGACTGCTTTGTGGTCGGATCTTACCAGGGATGATGACACTGTAGGGATGCTGCAGTGGTTACTCATGTTGGTTGATATCAACTCCAAGATATTTTCACCTCTTGCGGGGGTTTCAAGCAACTCGTCCAAGGCATATGCAATGACGAAATCAAAGAATATCTGGGCATTTGTGTTTTGGCAAGAGTATTTCTACCCATCTATGTTTGAATAGTTAAAGTCACCCAGGATCAGGGTAAAGGGTTGAATCTTGATAGATTTGAAAAGGTCCAGATAGGTGGAGTAGGCATCTTGAGTCAGAGTTGGAGGCCTGCAGCTAGCTGTGAGTTGAATAAGGGTCTTGTCAATTGTTTACTGCACCTGGAGTGTTTCCTGTGCATCATACAGTTTGAATAGCCTAGACATGTGTATGTTTTATATATATATATATATATATATATATATATATATATATATATATATATATATATATTGCGGCTCCACCTCCTTTTGTTTTGTTGCCCACAGTTTGGTGTCAGAATGAATGCTAGCATGAGTATCCTGGTATGGCTGGGGTGCACTCCGCAGCTTTGAACCAGGTTTCTGTGACTGCACAAATGTCAGCCTCTTCCAGGGTTAAGAATGCTTAAAACCCCCATTGCCCTACTTTACAAGGCCTTTTGATGTCATTCACCTTAGACGCACCTTTGGATGGTCTTCAGCCATCTATGCTTTGTGGTGCATGTGATAAGTGCATAGCAGTGTAGTGCATTCAATTAGATATGTAGGGGTTCTAATCGCAGCACTGATAGCTGTTTTTGTGTGTTTCTAG
The DNA here is from genome assembly GCF_019279795.1 of Protopterus annectens. Lineage (NCBI taxonomy): Eukaryota > Metazoa > Chordata > Ceratodontiformes > Protopteridae > Protopterus > Protopterus annectens. The sequence continues at coordinate 1,075,990,241 of NC_056729.1, forward strand.
GTTAAAACATTTTGAGGCTTGTTCCACCCAGTAAACCTCCTATTGCCCTACTTTACAAGGCCTGCTGATGCCATTCACCTTAGAAGCACTGTTGGACAGTAATATTTACTATAGTCCCATCTATAGCTAAACAAAATTACTTTTCCCCAGTTCCTTACTATTAGCAAATGCAGATGAGTGGATGTTGTCAGATACAAAGACAAATACAAAATGAGACAGGTCTGAAATTAATAATCAACATTACTGCTGGGTTAGCTTGGATTGCATCACTCTTTGTCACCTCCCTTCAGTTCCCAGGCTAACAGCAACTAACATACATTTTAACATCTCTGTATCAAAAGTACATATCTCTCAGATGTTTGTCTAGAACTGGGATTCATAACACAGTTAAACACTTTTACATTCATAACCTAGTAATTATTTCCTTAACAAGACAATACAAAAACCTCTAGCTGTAGACATTTGTGTCTGCTTGCTGCACTGAAACTGAGATAACACATTTGTAAAACAAGTTCAGCTTATTTTCTTGATGTTTTCCAAGTTATCTCTGTATGTTCCAGGCTTCCAGCTTCTACTATTACTGCATGCATTTGCACAGGTAATAGTTTATTTACATTTATGTTCTTTTCCAGTAGGGTTCACTGTGGTGACATTCTTGAAGCTCAGTCATATCTCTTAACCTCTTAGAGCAAGACATCTAGAAAAAGGCACAAATAAAGAGGGGAACAAAGGGCCAAAAACTGACACTGTTTAAATATTGCTCTTACAAATGTGGAAAGTTGATAGAATAACAGGGTTTGCATTCACATGAATTTTCTGAAGGATATGATGTCTGACATTCAAATGTGTGCTATTATTTTATGACTTCAGCCTTTAATGAGTTGCCAGTGATTTGCCAAAAAAAACACAAATATATGAGGAACTGATTAAAAATATAGGGCAAAAACGTAGACAGTCTACAAAAAATCTAGACAGTTGAGAGGTATGAGCTCAGTACATAACATACAGTTCAACACACACTTCTGCACCAGTAGTTTAATATCCACATAACATATAGTTCTCTTACATTTGTAAGACAAGCATATGAATCATATTAATATTCACAAATGACATATGATTATTTACTGGGCTGGCAGTATCACAGTCAGTATTATACAACAGACGATCCAGTAGTAGTAATATGTGCATTAACCATTGCTGGGGTGAATCAGGGGCCAGAGCTGTGATCAATGTCACTGCAGACAGAGCCATCAGGGATTGCCATAGTTGCTGGACAGCAGACTAACAGCAACATGTCAGTCCAGGAAGTGTTGCTGAGATCTACTGTTTAAATTCCTATTTCCCATGACTGCATCCCTCCATCTGCATTCCATTACATGCTTAATTGTATGACATACCTGATATCATGCTGTACTTCTTTGTAAGAAGAAATCCACTTGTAGTGTTGTAAAGAATCACAGTCTGTCTTCATAAAGAAAGTGTCAGACCTGTTTACCAAAGGCAGCAGCCTGCCTTTTGTAGGTAATGCTCATGAACATGTGATGGTCTGTGCACCAGTCTGTGGCTCCCACTCACTAATTGCATCCAGAACAGCTGGGTTGCCATTCCATTAGCCAATGGCATGGCAACACAGTGCTATAATTAAGGCCTTCATGTGGGCCTTGCCTCTTTTCCTGGCCTGTGAGAAGGGCATTATCAAGGTGTGCAAGTTACAGCATCATAGAAGGCAGGTGTAAATACTGTCCACTGTTTTGATTGATGTGTTATATCTACAGTTTGCATGCTATGTCTGGCCATTGTTAACAGACTTTCAGATTCTGTAGCAGTGCACTGTGTAAATGTGTGTTGGGGTGAGTAAGGAGACAGGCAGATGTGAGTGTCATACGTCCTTTTCTATCTGACTGTGCATGCTGCTACAGCTGATGCTGGTCTAGCAGCTGTGTGTGTTTGTAGGGGGAGGCTGTGACACATGTCCCTTAAAACCTCAACATGCTTTCCCCCAAACCCTTTATGTTTGGCTGTTGTGTGGATGCCCTGCTGTAGGTGTTTGGGAGCAATGTTAGGTCTGTAGCAGGTAGCTGGACATACTGATGCATGTGTAGCAGGCTGCAGCTGCTGCATTCTGCCAGGACTCAGACTAGAGATTGTGAAGACATTGGGGAGAGCAAGCTGTTACTTCAGTGAGGGTGCGGTGTCAGCTGTTGTGTCACAGCATGGCCTGGTTGAGGGTACTCACAACAATCCAAGTGAGGTATGTGCCTGTGGTGCATATGTTACATAACAGTGCCATCCAGAGAATGGTAGGCAACATTTAGTACACATATTCATAATTGTGAAATGTGTCCCACCCTGCAGGCCTTTAACATGCTACTGTGGATGGCAGTGACTGCGGTAGGAGCAACCAGTTTTGCTGGACATTGCAGGGCTCGGTTATTCCTATGTTGTATTGACATGCATGTAGTTGTCATGCCACAGACTGGGCTGTGGGCCAGGACTGCGGGTGTCCAGATTTGACAGATGCTAAAAATGTAACAAATAGAGCTACCAAGTCATTATTATGGCAGGTGTATTTGTAAGACACATGTACATGCATACAATGTGTAACAGGATTAGCATGGACATGTGTGTTCTGATGGGTATGATGTGTGACTCTGTCATGATTTTGTAACCCCAATCTGCACTGCCTTGCCAGTATGTCAGCATACAGATTAGGTTTTATGACAACCCTGCCATAAATAGGGGGGCACAACTGTGGATATTCAGCAACAGTCATTGCAGTTCAGCTATACCTGATATTGTAGGCCTCCTGTACATTCAGCAGCATTTATTTGTCAGTGTACTGGTTCTGTTTCAGCATCATAGGCCCACGTATACTGTGATTTGGGCCAGTATATATAGGAGTAGTGTGTGACTAGCAATTAGGATATGTTTGTAAAAACATTTGCTATTTTCCAGAGCTGAGTTGGCCTAGTGATGTGTAGCTCTGACTATAGTTGTAAAGGTCTTAGGTTCAATACTTGGTGGTGGTGCATTTTTTTCACTAATGTTACATGACGTTACTGCATGATATATTTATAAAAACACAGCATTTCCTCAGAGCTGATTTGAGCTAGTGTTGTGTGGATATGACTATACTGCAGAGAATCCTGCATTCGAGAATTGACAGGGCTGGTTACTTTGTTGCTGAGCAAAATAGTGTCTGAATGAGATAGGGTGATTAAAGCAGTTTTAAGTGGGTTTATATGGGTTTGCTCAGCAGTGTGCAAACTCGCTAAGCTGAACTGAACAGTGCTTAAAGTGGAAAATGCTTGGCAGTGCTTAGCATTGCGCAGATACGCTTAGCTAAGCTGAGGAGTGCTTAGAATGGGACTGCTTAGCAATGCTCAAACCGGCTAAGCAGAGCTAAGCATTGCTAAGTATCACTCAGACAGGTCCTATTTAAGCATTGCTTAGCTTGGCTTAGCAGTGCTCAGCAAAACTGAACTAAGGCAAACAAAATATTTCATTAAAAAAGAAACATTAGATATGAATTACTTATGTGTTTTACTTTACATGACCTCCCCTATGTGCTTTCATAATGTTACCTTGAGGTGTGACTGTACTTTATCAGACACTTGTGTTTAAATGGTGGTTTTCACCTCATAGCTCCAGTAATACTGGGATTCTGGACTAGCTACACTACCCTGGTTAACACATATTAATAACTGCATAAATAAATAAATAAAATAAATATAATTATAAAAAGGCTTCCCCGGACTGTTTGGGTATTCAAACCATGCACCTACTGCACACAAAGCCATGACTCTAACCACTCAGCTAACTTGGCTGTGGAGATTTCAGCTATACATTTCTATATAGCTTCTTGATACCTTTAAGCACTGCTGAGCAAAGCACCACTCTGCACAAACCTGCTCAGCTATGCTTAAACTTTAAAGAAAAACACATAAAAAATAACCATTAATTAAAAATTAAACATTACACTTCAAATTATTAAATAAGTGTCCGAGGACACTTTCTTTATTGTTTTAGTGCTGTACAACACTTTCACAATGCAGGGGGTGTGTTATAGATACTGTAACTCACTCCCTGCATGATATTACACTTCACATTCTTAAATAGGTGTCCAAGGATACTTTCTTTATTGTTTTAGTGCCGTACAACACTTTGAGAGTACAGGGGGCATGTTACGGATCTGCAAGCACTGTAACACACCCCCTACCACTCACTCAGAATACGTGTACAAAGCTCCCCCTCAGTAGCGCGCCTTCATTGATATGCATGGCGCACTGCTGAGAGGGAGATGCAGACATGGACACCATGCACTCCATGTAAGAACAACGCTATTCCTACATGGAGTTTATTAAATCTGGGGCAAGTCTTTTGGAATTACGGTAGACTTACACCGGTAGCAACTCTTTTGGAATCTTGCCAATATGTCTAACTGCAGATTTATTCTTTTCATGTCAATTCATAAAGGCAGAAATAGTCTATATTATCAAATGCAGCAGTTTTCTGACACAGATTCATTTATGACCATTGTTGTTTGGTATGATGATTATTCATATTTCCTGCTCAGTTCATTCATTGATTATCCTATCAAATATTGATAAAACTTCCATGCATAAACTAAACTCTAATAAAAGTATCAAGCAACTTTTTGGCTTTTGTATCAGTTAATATGCATTCTGACTAAACACTCACAGATATAATATGTTTTGTTCTAAAATAATACATGTACCAAAGAATCTTCGCAATAACTTTTTTAACTATGATACTTACATTAATTGGAAACATCGTCTACCTCATATTTGTAGCTATAGGATATGAATATGTCAGTGCAATTCTTATTAAGGTAAACAAATTACTTAGAAAAAAGAAGCTTTTTGCAGCTTGGTTCTTTTACTCACAACTTAATTTAGGTTGTATTTTTTGTGTAATGATTCAGAATTCTAGCTATTTTCCTTTTGCATTGTGTAGTTGCATAAGAAGATGAAGGAAAAATTATTTTGTGCTTTTCCCATAAACTTCTTTTTGATTATACAGTTTTCTTCTGTCTGGCATTAGACAGGTACATTATACACCATATAAATCTGAGAGGGAGAAGCAATCAGGGTATTTTCAAATACAGACCTGTAGGATGTTGGGAAATAAATGGTGAGCGAACACAAAAATAAACCTGATTTTGATTCATTGTATTGTTTGCCTACTTTCTCAGTCAATTGCGGGTGATGCTATGAGTGACAGCAATTGAAGCTGTTTACATTTATGTATGTAATCTTTGTGAATGACATTTGTATTTCATATGAGAAGGGAAACTAAAAAGGCTTGAACATTAAATATTACATTTATTGATTGTGGGGATGTTCGTGCTGAGTTACCAGACAAATTCAACTTAACATTCGGTCTGTTTTCCATCCTCATCTATGGTCATAAGTTTTGCATAGTGACCAAAAGGGTGAGATTATAGATAGTAGCAGAATTAAAGTTCTTTCCCAGGGTTGCTATGCTTACTCTCAATGCTTAAGTGAGCTAATTTGCAATTTGGCACAATTTAAGAGTAAACCCATTACTTCCCCGTGTCAGTAGGAGTCAATAGATCACATGCACAGACCACTTTGCAGAGCCCACATGCTAGGATCACAGTACACTGGTTAGATCATATCTCTCTGCTAGCCCTGGAATGACACAAATTCCACAGTATGACCTGCAATTTTAACATGAGATTCAGAAGTCAGGGCTACCTTGCTCAGCATTCTATCACCATACATTTCACCAGGACAAGCAGTTGAGAAAACGATGTTGCTGCTATGTTTCATGTTGTACTTCCACAGTATGAAGGCTAGTAATGAGCTGACAAAATTGTTGTAGCACCTAGCAGTCATTCAAATGCGCATATGAGAAAAGCTCCAGAGTTAAAATATACAAACAGTTACATTGGATTTACATAGCGATTAACAATTTGATTAACATAGCAATTAATTACAGACATAGTTACAGATGAAGAACATAGTACATCAGTAGACAACTAGAATCTTTATCTGCGAAGTACATAACAGACATTAACAATTGTTACAATAAGACGTTCCTGCTGTATAAGTAGTAGGCGTATGAGCATCCGAGCTTGCTATAATCAAGGTAGTTAGTGGGGTGGAAAGAAAGGTAGTGGTTGGATGGGGGTGGGTGATATTAGAGTGAGCATTGCAAGGGCATAGCCAGCAAGTTTTTAGGTGTGCTTTTAGTAAAGTTTTGA
>NC_056729.1:1075996990-1076121990 GCF_019279795.1 Protopterus annectens
AGCCGGGGCAATCCGCGGCGTGAGCTGTCTGTGCTGGAACACCTGGTAGGAGTGAGGCGTAGGCCACGTGGGCGTGAGCCAGCAACACCACCTAGTGTAGGTCGACGTGAGCATGCCACCTCACATGCCCGCTCCCATAGTGCCGGTAGCAGTAGCAGTGCAGCTGGTGCTGCGCTGTCAACACCAGGACACAGCAGGCCACGTGGACGTGGCCCTGGATGGTCTCAGCTGGGACACGGTTCCAGCGGACATGTGTCGTCAGACAGTAGCCACTCTGTACCTCCACCTGGTAGTGCCCGTGCAACCCCAGGCAGGCACAGGTCACGTGGCTGTGGACGGACACAGTGAGCTGTACAACCTGCACTGTACAATCTGGGGCTGTCAATTATACCCCGTGTAGGCATCACAAATGACAGAACTGTGTACACACATACACGCACACAGCAAACACAACTGTAGGGCTCCACAACATCCACATGCATTCTGTACAGACATGTCCAGACAACTCCCTGGCCCTTACACACACACATGATGTTATCCATTGGTGCAGCCTATGCCCCTGGGAAACATATCACCCTGTGCATATGATGAAGCCTGAGCAACATCCCTGTCATCCACACCATCGGTGCAGGGTTATGCACAAATATTCTGATGCACAGGGTGAACAGCATAGTGACAGGTGTATGTAATACCTGTGTATGCATAGTGAGGGATGTGTATGTTGCAGTGGTTGTATGTGAATACTGAGTTGTGTATGTGACATAGGTCGTGTACTGTCGACATGCACCAGTCACACCATGTAGTGCAGGTGCAGCATGCATTGTGATGTGTTCACGGTATGTGTCTCAGTTACATCTGTAGCACCATGTTGGTTGTGATACCCTGGTTCCCTCCTATGGTGTACTTGCATGTGCCTACAGGTAGCAGTGTTTGCAGTCCCCCACTTGTAACTGTGGAGTACACACAGGCACGTCTGGCAATATCAGCATGCTACATGTACCCTCATCCTGACTGTTGGACACACCAACATAACACATATGTCCCAAATATACTGCACCTGACGCATGTGGTCGGTGCCACGGGCTACACTGGACAGAGACATGACATACATAGCAGGACATATTACAGGTATGGTGACATGGTGCAGCGGTTGTACACAGCGGCCTGGCCAATGATGATGTGAGGTGTCACTTGGTAGCTGGAGGCCACACTGTGCAGCAGTAGGACCCTGTAACAGTACGTGAACATGGCCACATTCACAGGGTGTACACCACTATAACGCACACCCCATAGTGTGCAGCTGGGGACCCTTGCCTGTGTGGTCATCACCCTCACAGTACTATGCACCCACACGACATGTCACAGAGAAGGGACATGCACAGTTAGCCAGTATGGCTGGGACCTATGGCATCAACAGGGTTGTGCAATGCATCACCATTATGGGTTAGTCAACACGTGGGGCCAGTGATAATTTCCCACTGTATATTAGCATACACACTCACACCAAGCACCAGACATAAATACAGACACACACACACACTGTGGTGACCACACATGTGTATACGGACAGCTGATGTGTGTGATGCACCTCTCCGGTGAACGTCATGCTTCCCACACTGACATATGTACAGATCTCTACAATGGTGTACAGGGATGTGTAGCAACTGGGACATATTCCCCGCGATATGTGGCATCCCTGGTCACACATTCGGACACACATGGCAGTGCTGGGAATGATACACCTGCCATATGATGACACGTTTGATGGACATGCAGCGGTATTGATTGCATTATGTGTACCAACGCTATATCTGGCAAATGTGCTGCTATATACACACGGGAGGTTGTAGGTGTTACAGGTGCCATATGACATATAGTTGTTAACACCTGACCGCTGTGTATGCATTATGTCAGCACCGTCACGTAACAGCGACATAGCGTACAGTTAGCACATGGCATGATAGGATGGTGTGTGATACAACTGTGAGCCACCCCCTGCACACATACATCTGGACAGGTGGTTCACCACATTATGTACACACATCTCTCCATACGTGCTGTTTGTATGTCACCGTATACAGATGTCAATGATGGGTCTGCAGTGCGTCTGCATGTCGTAGGTAGGTGCAAGTATGTTACGGACATCGGCCACTGCACATGCATGTTTGCTGCATGCACAGTACAGATGTCACATGTGTCTCCTGTTGCCATGTTTGTATGCATTGCTATTGTTGGACATGTGTTTTGACATACATAACACATGGACTGTGGTATGATATCAGGGGTGTCACAGGCGACCAGTACAAGGGTATGTGTCCCAGTCAACACTGCTACCTTCTGTAGTGTGAGCATTCAACAGACATGGGCCCACCTTCAATTCGCGTGTGTAGCATTGATTAGACCAGTGTTATGCACGAGGTACATCAAAGACCATGTATGTATGTATGTGTTGTGTTTGCAGTCCATGCACACATCCACACAATCACATGTATGACATACCCAGACGAGTGTTCATTGGTACACAGCTGTGCTGTGTAAGGGCCATGGTATGTCTTGAGCTGACCTGTTCATGTATACTGGTATCATTGCAATGCATAACACCTGTTGGATCCCTGTTGGTATGTGTGTACTCTGCACAGCTGGTGTACACTGCTGTAAAGCCCAGTGGTCATGTGTCACATGGTGTTGTGTGACCGTAAGGCTGTGTAGTGCTGCACCAATGACATGGTGCTGACTTGACAGCTACAGTGTACACTGCAGTGTGTACGTGTGTGACCTGCACCTGTGACAGTTGTGATGGCAGCTGTGTGTGTACAGGTCACAGCATGTGTGACCACCCTGTGCGTGAGGGCAGTTATACCTTACTGTGCCCTTCTGTGTGTACACTCCATCTGCATGCATGATTGCCCTTTGCAACTGCTAAGTGTGTGAGTGTGCTCAGTACGCTGTTGTGTAGATGGACACACAGTACATTCCACACTGCGTCCTTCCGTGATTAGACTCCGTGTGCATGCAAGATGGCCCTTTGCAACAGCTGTGTGTGTGAGCATGCCCAGTATGCCGTTGTGTAGATGGACACACAGTACATTCCAAACTGTGCCCCTCCGTGATTAGACTCCATGTGCATGCAAGATGGCCCTTTGCAAACAGCTAAGCATGTGAGCATGCCCAGTATGCCGTTGTGTAGATGGACACACAGTACATTCCACACTGCGCCCTTCCATGATTAGACTCTGTATGCATGCAAGATGGCCCTTTGCAACTGCAAAGTGTGTGAGCATGCCCAGTACGCCATTGTGTAGATGGACACACAGTACATTCCACACAGACGTGTGATACTAAGCGTGTGGGCATGGCCATTGACATCCTGCATAGCCATGGTGGTCATCCAGGCACCAGATGTCCAATTTCAATGTCACAATGGATGCCTACATTGAACACACTTGTTGCTCTCTCAAAGGGTGTACTGTCTGTGGCGCATCCCGTATCTATTTAGTGTTGTTGTGCTCCGTAGATATTTAGTCGGCCCGATGACAGCACTGGCGTGTTTGTGTACATCTACCTTGGGACGGTAATATGCTTTCAGACCGCTCACTCTCTAAACATTCCCTATCGGCATCTTTGCCTTTGCGGATGATGTCACCCACCTAGAAGTATGCCTCTGGGAGTGCTGTGTTCAGTAATCTCTGTAGCGCATTCTGTAAATGAGTAATGCTGTAGTGTGTTAGAGTAGGTAGGTGTATGTTCAACTCCCGGCCCTTCCAAGTGTGTGTGTGTGTGTGTGTGTGTGTGTGTGTGTGTGTGTGTTTCCAGCTGCCTGGGGACACAGTAATGCTTTTAGATGCCTCACAACACATACATTCCCTATCGGCGTCTTTGCCTTTGCGGATGATGTCACCCACCTAGATGTATGCCTCTGGGAGTGCTGTGTTCAGTAATCTCGGTAGCACGTTCTGTAAATGCGTAATGCTGTAGTGTGTTAGAGTAGGTAGGTGTGTGTTCAACTCCCCGCCCTTCCAAGTGTGTGTGTTTGTGTTGTGTCTGTGTGTGTGTGGGTGTGTGTGTGTTTCCAGCTGCCTGGGGACACAGTAATGCTTTTAGATGCCTCACAACACATACATTCCCTATCAGCATCTTTGCCTTTGCAGATGATGTCACCCACCTAGAAGTATGCATCTGGGAGTGCTGTGTTCAGTAATCTCAGTAGCGCGTTCTGTGTGTGTGTGTGTGTGTGTGTGTGTGTGTGTGTGTGTGTGTGTGTGTGTGTGTGTGTGTTTCCAGCTGCCTGGGGACACCATAATACTTTTAGATGCCTCACAACACATACATTCCCTATCGGCGTCTTTGCCTTTGCGGATGATGTCACCCACCTAGAAGTATGCCTCTGGGAGTGCTGTGTTCAGTAATCTTGGTAGCGCATTCTGTAAATGCGTAATGCTGTAGTGTGTTAGAGTAGGTAGATGTATGTTCAACTCCCGGCCCTTCCAAGTGTGTGTGTGTGTGTTTCCAGCTGCCTGGGGACACAGTAATGCTTTTAGATGCCTCACAACACATACATTCCCTATCGGTGTCTTTGCCTTTATGGATGATGTCACCCACCTAGAAGTATGCCTCTGGGAGTGCTGTGTTCAGTAATTTCGGTAGCGCGTTCTGTAAATGCGTCATGCTGTAGTGTGATAGGGTAGTTAGGTGTAAGTTCGATTCCCAGGCCTGCCAGATGTATGTGTGTGTGTGTGTGTGTGTGTGTGTGTGTGTGTGTGTGTGTGTGTGTGTGCATGCTCCCATCCGCCTGGGGACTCAGGTTATGCTTTTAGATGCTTCGCAACACAGATGTATCCTGCTGACGTCTTTGTCTTTGCGGATGTTGACACGCACCTAGTAGAATGCCTGTGTGTCTGCTGTGTTTAGTAATCTCGGTAGCGTGTTCTGTAAATGCGTCATGCTGTAGTGTGATAGGGTAGTCATGTGTAGGTTCGATTAGCAGCCCTGCCACATGTGTGTGTGTGTGTGTATGTCTGTATCTCTCTCTCTCTCTCTATATATATATATATATATATATAAAATCTATTTTCTGCCCATAACTCTGCTCTTGCATGGACAGCTGACTGTTTCATGTATCGCATATTTGCATAGCTTTCACATACCAATGGGGTATGTTGCAAATCCCAACATTGTCCATGCAATGTCCGTGTTACGGGCAGTGTTACATGCCCTTACAGGCGTTTGCTGTATATCTTGGCAGACATCTATCCTTGCTGTACTCTCACTGTACTCGTACACACCGGAGGCTTCATGTATCATGGCCTAGTTTTGATGTGTGTATGTCTATTTGTGCTGTGTGCATGGCTGTGGGTATGTCCCACTATCATCATTTGTAAAGGTGGCAGCCCTATAGGTTCTTCATGTAGACTGCTGTGTCATTTGAAATGTCAGCACATACCTGCAGACAGTACTGCACGTCCTACTGCAGCGCATTTCATACCTTCTGCGTTATCTTGCAGTCGATATTGCTGTTTCCTCACACATGTATCTGTTTCTGTTCATACCACTACACCTCCTAGAGCAAGTTGCTGGACAAGGCCTTATCTGATAGTGGAACACAGGGGCAGTATTGACATGTTGCTCTTACAAACGTAGATAGTTAACACAATAATAGGTTTTGCATTAGTATGGCTTTTCTGTCGGATTTGGTGTCTTACTCACATGTTTGTCATTATTTTATGTCTTCAGTTATCATGAAAGTGCCAGAATGTTACTGTTGTTACGTGGAACACACCAAACATATGAGGCAGAACTCTGCACATTCTGCGTAAATCTGTACAGTTGCGGAGTATGTGTCTGATACAAAATATCAACATTCTGACACCAATACACACACTGTATGGCGGCATCACAGGCCACATGCCATTACATTGATATTGCAGGACACACCCACCCAGTCAGTTGTATTCCTCACACAGGCCAACAGCTGCTTATCCACACTAATTGGTCTATCATGTACCGTATGTGTGCGCCGGTATTTGCGCTTTCCGTCAGTGGCAGAGCTCATGTACGTGTCTGGGGGACTGGACATTGTTACGGTGACACTGCATGACACCCTGAGGGACACATTACTTTTGTGTCTATCAACCTTCCACATTGACATTCACAGGGCATACGTTGTCATTCACATTTGTCGGAGTACATGCGTGTGACTTGTACATGTTTTCGCATTTGTCCTGATGTCTTTCTTCTCACCTGTTCACCTAGTATCACTAGTTCTGTACATGTATTTTGAACAGGTTACCTTCATACCCCTAACCTGTACACATCATGGGTAAATGCCCTGACGTTTGACCTTTGCCCTTGTTACATTTGTCATAGTGATGTGCCTTTCTGGTAAATTGCTGGCAAGGCATTGCGAACTGTGCGGTAGATAATAGTGACTGACATTTCCATTACATGATCAGTAACACTCATAACATCCATATTCATGGGTACGCCAGTATTCTCACAACGTTCTGACTTTGTCTGGGGTATATCTAATATAGTCCCTATTTGTATTTCATGTACTATGCCTTAGTGCAGCTGTGTTATTCTGACAGTTTGCCAGTTATGGGTACTATCTTGGTCGTACGCATGTCCATCCATGATAATCGCCTACATGACACTGATATAGGGCTTTACATATTGCCAAAATGGTTTCCGCAATATCCAGTGGATGGTTTGCCCCATTATTGAGAATATAGGCGTGTGCAATACCCACATCACTCCCACGGGGCGGGCCTATGAAATCTCTGCCAAACAACACCTAGACCCATTTCTGCATACCCATGATTCCCATACCTGACAACCCTCTACAGTACCCATTACACATGTTTAATGTGTGCGGTACTGAAGTGTGGAGACACTTATATGCACTCCCCACTCTCCGGATATCAGTTCGTACGTCATACATTCTATCGACACATGTGTCATCACCCTTGCACCTGATACTGTTGCATGTACAGCTATTTTGTATTTGCTGTGGTCACTTATTTTGCATCAGTGTCGGTTGACACTACGTAAGAAACAATTTTTGGAGTCCTGCAATGGACACCTATCTGCATGTTTAAAGTGTAGAACTTGCTGGACTGTCACTTTCTGGCCAATGGTTTGAAATGCTGTGGTTTATTCACCTTTCCTGCATGTCTGTTTGCCTACCCATATTAGATATAACGTGGCCTATTTATGTACATATGTCATATCTACGGGACATAAGTCTGTTGTGTATACATATATACATGTACATTCCTCATTTCATAACTTGCTTTGGTTTACGTCTGTGGATTATGTGTATACACATATATCTATATCCATACCATACCTTTCTACTATACAGATTGTCGCAGAGTGTACGGCTGGTTGCCCCTTTATCTTCGCTGTGTTTTACATAAACCTGTGACTATCTGGCAATGTAGTGGCATTTCATTTGAGACTTACGGTGGGGAATTCTAGAAAGCAGTTCAGGTTACGACTGCATACCCTTCAGAGAATCCATGCTACTGACACACCCGTTATTCTATCCACTTTCTATGTTTGTTCTGGCACATATCTGGGGTTTGTCCCTATTTGTACCGGTAGTTTGCATGGCTTTGTCCGGTTTCATACTTTACGAGGTTAACAGGTTTGAGCCATGTATAACTAACGTGGGGGAAACAACATTCATTTACTATGCTGTGAGCAGATCATACACGCACAGGCGCACTTGCATTTCCTTATTGTGGGTTACACGCAGGAGCGCATGCATATCCTTATTGTGGGTTACATATGTTTACTACGTCTTTGTGCTTACGTGGGCTTTATTACTTGTGACAGTACCAGTAATTATCTGTAATCCGGTTAACTGACGTTTGCGAAACACACGTTCACCTTTACATTTTTAACTGTCTGTACAGCAGAGACGCATTCATTACACTTTCACATTATATGTGCTGTAGTCGTTGTTCAACCGGGACTGCATTCACGTTGGCCGGATGCTGTAACCACTATACGTTTGGTGTTCTGACTCATTTATATGCATACCCATAGTACATAGCTACATTAACATATGCCTCACCGCTTCACTTACGTCACAGGCATCCATTCTCCTGCTGGGAAAAATGCGGTACTACATGTTACACATTCCCTATTCCCTACTGCTCTGGACCCAAGCTGCATATTTAATCACTGCAGGGATATTCAGAACCCAAAGGCTTATAGTCCTGACACATACAGGTCTTTAATTGTCAGGGTGTTCATGTGGTGATCTGGGTTTAGGCTTGTCCACCTGGTGTACGGAACTGCCCTGCCCATGTTCAAATGTCAGACAAAGCACATGGACAGGGTTTGTCCATTTTAAACATTTAATCTGTGTTTACAGACACAGGTGTTTGGGCACCTGTCAGCAGCTTATGATGTTGGCAATACATAATATGGGTGGGGGTGGTTACGATACATAATCCATGGTGAGTGGTGTTCCCATTCACATTTGACTATTTCCTGTATTCATTCTTACGAGGGTTATTATTTTGCACATTACTTAACTATGAATTAACTACGGGTATGCAGTAGTACAGTCAACATATGTGACGGTTTGTTACAGTATATATGTATGGACCTCTGTAATACTGGGGACTACCCCACATCCTTCACAACATTTCCTGCTTATGTACATACTATTATTCAGTGAACTTTCGAAGCTTGTGAGAGCAGTAATTACATCTGTCCCTATTTGTCCACCCATCCTTTTAGGCTTTGTCCAGGTTTTGTTGCTGTAATAGGTTGAGAGGTGGTGTTGGTATGTGATTGAGTTGAATATATACTGTCGATAATTCAGTGGGGAGTAGGGTTCCTCTTTGCGAGGGGAGGTCCCACTTTGGACAGTTGTGTCCTGTGACGACACCTAAGACATGGCAAATGTCCTGTGATTTTAAGACAATAATATATTTCTTATTTTCTTTACTAGTTGCATGATACAGGTATTTTGTATCTGGTACACATAACTATTATTTGGGATAGCATAAGCTATTCAAATGCTATGGCATAAGCTTTTATCTTGGCATACACATGTAATTCTGTCCTTTGCACTGGCCGCGGGTATGTTTTATCCTGCTAATTCTCACATTTCTACAAGGGATGTCCCACCTTGGCCATCTGAACAGGTGGCAACCCTAGTGGGGTGACCTGCATGGTGGACAGCTGTTCCATCCTGCGTAGTATGATTTGCATGTCTGTGTAGAAACTGAACAGTACTGTGACTACACATACATGTTTTGTCCAGATGTGTACAGTAATGGACACCGTGGCGTGTAAACAACTCTGAGGTTTCAACAGGTTACTTATCCCACGAGGGATGTACACACATTTTGCTGTAACATTAATGCGTGGGCATTTGGATTTAAGTACCTGTGATGGGATGTTTACAAATGTGGGATACATATTTGCAATCCGGACACTGCCTAGGACGATACTTCCTACTACATATGGGGAATACTCACTATGTGTAGGTGTACGGATGCGCAAGGCTGGTAGCTGGATTTGGTGGACATTTGGACATGGGTGCGGGTTATGTGCTATACAGGGGTTGTTGTGTATTGCATTTGCATGCATGGGTTCTACTTTTGGATATCCCAGTTCCGCATATAGCATCCTATGTGCATGTGACGGTTACGTTCCTGTTCAGGTGTATAGCACATTTTAATATACATATGTTTGTGTGTGTTTGGTATACAATTTGGACTGTCCGGTTTCTTTACGGTTGTTATATAGCCGCAACTGCCCTGCTGTGTACTATCACTACCACTGTGGGACTGCTGGTGACCATACCCATGGGGCTAGACGTGTGTATTGGCGGCGTGCTGACATGATGCGCTTCACTTCCACTGGGTATAACTTCTGACAGTGCAGTACATTACGGACACATGATTTTAAATATCATTTGTTCCATGGACGGAAACTCATATTATGTTGCGTGAATTTCTGTTTGGTTCTCCATTTTGTGTGGCCGGGAACTGTCTTGCATGTTTTGCATACGTTTCATTATCCACGGACACTGATAGGTGCGATTACTATTGCAGGCAGGCTATAATATTCAGCAGTTTAGGTTGCTCATCACCAGCCGACATTGACACGCCTCCGGGCGCAGCTTAGTAATGCCCCATGCACTCGCGCACGTGTCCTGTGCACGTGGATGTGGTAGCGCACCTTCATTAGTATGCATATGGCGCTACTACACCATTTATACGGCCAGCGCAGGCCTTACACCGGCCTTGCGCCGAGCTTCATGAATCCGGGGGTTTGTCTACTTAGTGAAAGATAATTTAGGGCTGTCTAATAAAGTGACAGGGATGGTTTGCTGACAAGTTCTATATTTATGCAAAATATGGGTCTTTTCCAGTGTTTGTTGAACAATATGTTCATAGGTTCATAGGTAGGTACTAGACAACATTTATAAACCTAGCCAGAATGTGTTGGCTTTTGCCGCCCCCTTAGATTAGTTCCCTGTGCCTCTGTCCAACAGAGACACTGAAGTGATCCCTGGGGTAAACTTTCTGTTTCCCATCCACTCGTCAAGGTTTCTCTTGAAGAGTGTTAGCGAGGAGCTCTGCCTAATGTAGATTGGAATCTTGGTCTAAAGCATAGGAAGTCTCTGGGAAAGGAATCTATCCCCCCAGCACGTCCTATTTATTGTTATGGTGAGGTTTAGATCCCTAAATAGGGGATATAGTTTTCTTTAGGTGGAGCATGTCCATCAGTTCTGGGTTGGACGTGGCCTTGTATGTCAGGCAGAGATCACCTCTGAGTAGGCGGTTATGCAACCGAGTACAGCTGGAGTTTCTTCAGTCGAGCTGCATAGGGCATCTGTTTGAGGCCAGTGATCCTCTTGGTGAGATACTTCTGTGGTCTTTCCAGCTGCTGCAGGTGTCTTGCAAGGTACATCCCAAATGGGGCTTGTACTCTATGATGGGTCTGATGAGTGATGAGTAGAGGGGCACAATGACCACTTTTGATCTGGATGTGAACCCTTTTCTGATTACGTCGGCCACATAAAAGGATTTCCTAACCACTTTGGCAATGTGATTATCAAAGGGGAGATTACTATTTACTTGGGTCCCCAGATTTCTTATTACGTCTTCCGTATTTAGGGGACTACCACCTAAGTGGTAGTTTGTGGGTACTTTGATTTTTCAAAAGGGTATGGCTATGCACTTTTTGGCATTTAGCTTAAGGCCATGATTTTGACACCAGGTATCCATCTCAGTGAGACCCTTTTGGAGTATATGCCGAAGAGGAGGAGTCCTAGGACTGAGCCCTGGGGAACACCACTTGTAACCGGTTTAGAGTTGAACCTAGCTCACGCAATTCTCACCATGTGGGTTCTGTCCATGAGCCAGTTGGCAATCCATCTTGTGATGTAGGGGTTCATGCTCAGGCTGGTGAGCTTGTCTATAATACCAGAATGGAGAATGGTGTTGAAGGCCTTTGCGAGGTCTAGGTAAGCAGTGTGTACCATCTCTCCCTCGTCTATAGCCTTGGTAACTGTCTCAAAGAAGTCCACCAGGTTTAGGAGGCATGATCTGCCCTTAACAAAGCTGAACTGGGTAGGATCCAGTGTTTGGAGGTTCCCAATGTCTTTGTGAATGAGTTCCATGATGATGCGCTCCATAGCCTTGCACACCAAGCTAGTCAGGCTTATAAGGCAATAGTTCCTGGGGTCTGTTGTGGCTCCTCCTTTGTGGAGCAGAATAACCATTGCTTTGCGCCACTTTATGGATATATATAGCCTGTGGAGAGGCTAAGATTGAACAGTGTGTTTAGGTGAGGGGTTAGTTCATCTTTGAGTTCATGTAGGACGCAGCCTGGGACACCATCTGGTCTTATTGATGTTGTGTTTTTGGCTTAGGAGAGGGCTGTTTTAACCTGAGTGCCTGTGATTTCAGGGGCTCTACATTCTTCTGCTATGGTTATGGGCCCTTTTGGGGGTGAGAGGGGGTGAAGTTTGCACTGAACCTGTCTGCCAGGATGTTGGCGATATCAGTCGGTTCAGTGTATTTTGTGCCATTCTGTACTAACTCCGAGCAGATCTGAGCATTGCCACTTAGATTCTTGACATAGCTAAAGAATGCCTTGTGGTTATCTTTGGAGTCCTTGGCAATTTTTCTTTTGAAGCTCGTCTTGGATGATTTTATGAGGGATCGTAGTTTCTTGCTGATACTGATCAGGGATTTCTTCCCTTCTGGGGAATTTACTATTTTCTGTACAAGTTTCCTCCTTCTATTGTATAGCTTGTTTATGGCAGGGGTCCACCAGACTGGTTTCCTTTTCTTGGAGGAGTGAGTCTTGGTTTTGCTTGGGATAGCACGATCCATGCATTCGTGCCCGTAGAATGTATTAGTAAAGGATTTTACAGCTTGGACAGCATTATCCTTTAGCATGGGGGCTTTGAAACTTTCCACTACTTTCAGTTCTTTTAAAAGACTGTTTGGAATATTATAACCCCCTTCTGGCATGTTAGCAACAGCAAGATTTTGTAAGAAGTGATTTACTGTTTGAAAGTTTGGCTAGTGCATGGTTTAGCTGTGTCAGCTGTGGGAGACTGTGTAAGGTAGGCATTTTTGTTCAGTTTATGTTTCAGCTTCCTTAATGGAATTTGCCTTTATGAATATTGACACTGGGTGACCAAAACCCATGAGAAAGAAACATTTATCACTGCTGTTTAGTGGTACCATACATTCCGAATCCAGGGGAGAGAGATTCTGGCTTCTGAAACAGTTTTAATTTCTAGTCTTTTAATTTAGGACCTTGCAGATGATAGTTATTATTGGGGGTGGCCTACTGAATGGCAGTATAAAGGAAAAAAAAGGAAATGTAGAAACTACAATTTATTTTCAACATTAATAAATAAAGCTTCACCAATGGCAGGGGTATGTTCCACTACTCCTACAACATGTTAATTAATACTCAGATTTGAAGTGCACTGTATAGTTTAATTTGAGAGGGTAATGATTTTACATGCATTCTCATACTTATAATAATTTTGGCACCAGAAACTTATCTGTGGTTTCTACAAGTTAAGTCAGACTTCTTAAGTTTAACAGAAATAGAAAGATCTTCACCCTGTCTTTAAAAAAATCACAGAAAGAATGATACTAAATATTTTCCAACAAGATAGATAGACCTATGACAAAGTGACCTGCCTTTATTAGCTTTTTTATTAATTAAGGAAAAATATGGGTTTGTGAAGGGGAATCTTACTTTTTGATTCTTATATTATTCACTGAAAAGATAACACCAGGTGTTAATGAAGGGCAGACAGTACAAACTTTAAAGCCTGAACTTGGTAAGACATTTGGCAATTTTTCTTCATTATGGAATAACTGAAAAACTGAAAGCATCAAATGTCAATTTGTACACAATTCAATGGCAAAATGCTCTTTAAGTTTCAGGAGTCATGTTCGGGTGGGGTTTACTTTCTTTTCTGACATGGTTAGTTTCTCATAAGGCTGTATAATTGTTTTCAAGTTGTCCTCTTCAAATATAAAAGTTGGAATTTTTTATAGATAACAAAACCTGCAGATGATTGTAAACAGGATATAATAACTTCAGTAAGGATGTTGAATTTCTCTAGGATGGTCTAGAAAATATGCACTTAGCGCAGCAGTAATTATGTTACACTTATTACTAGTATATGTAGCACCATGAGACATGGCAAAGGGGGCAACATACAGTGAAATCAGAAAAAAAGCACAGTTTTTAAAAGATCTATGGACAATGATGGACAGTAACTTACAATCTGACTTGGGTATATCTAACAAAGTCAGAAAAATGTGTTTTGTAACTCACTTCAGGGAGGTCACTGCACTGATCTGTTACATTATCCAGTTCAACATTGGATTTTGTAGCCTTGAGGCCACCAGAAAGAACTTGAAGAAGAGCAATGCTTTTTTTCTAAAAAATGTATAAGAATACAAATCTAAAGCAATCAGAAAAGCTGTCAGCTCGTTTCCATAAAGGGATAAAAACCTGACTATGACTAGCTGACTTAAGTTTGATTAGTTGCTCATGTACCTGTTGGAGCTGGCATTAGTGATGAGATGAGTGATGAGGCCAAACCTGTTCACACTTCTTTATGTCCAGGTAAAGAGGTGTGTACTTGGGCACTCTCCCTCCATGGTAGACTCAAGGTCTATTGAAGACTTGGATCAGATACAGGAGCAGTCTACAAGGGATTACATATGTCAAAAAGACCCACTGCATACCATCTCTTTTTGTTTGCAAAGAAGATGTGCAGAGGTTATTAAGTTTTAAAGAGAAAATACTGATTCTCGGCTCAAGGATAATGACTGCAACTTCAAGTTTGCTTAGCACTCACCCCAGGAAAATGAATGGACAGTATGATTTTCTCCTTCAAAAATGAATGTGCCTATAAAGTGGTTGTGAGCCTTAGTGTTCAATGTTCATTGTGAGGCACCCCCCCCCACCAAAAAAAAGTCTAATCAGGAAGGCATCACGAACTGTCGATATTTTTTGTTTCAATCAGATTAGTTAGAAGTGGCATTTCCCTGGTCTACAAGGCATTTCTGATCTGGTTGCATCTGAAAACATATTCCTAGAATACACCAGTGGGGAACCCCATAATGACAACAAATAATTATAAAAGGGGGAAAAACAAATGGCAGATATGTTGCACAATACCTTGCAAGTTTATTACAAAAACAAAAAAAAATCTTCTTACCAAAACAAGAAGTCAGTTACTAACTTCCTTCAAAAATAATTGCTTATATATACTTACAGGTTAGATTGTTAAGCTTATGAACTTCTTGCTATATGTTAAGCTTATGAACTTCTTGCTATAACTCTGTGCTGATATTATCTACTTCCCAGAATCCATAGCACAGCCTGTTTAGGCATATATGTTTACTGAACATCCTAAATTAACTACATTTCTATTGCACATTGATGTGACTCCCTTCAGCCTATTAGTTACATCAATAGTGCATGGTGCTGGTTCATGTTGTGGAGTAATAGTTTCTAGTTTTGAAGCTATTAATAACATACCATTTGAAAATTTTGGTATTTTTCTTGTCGTACTGTAGGAATTGTGTATCCTATTATATGGGATCTAGATCAGAAGACCGAATGGGCAGATAGCCGCGGTGGTACGGCAGTAGCATTGTTACCTCACAGCAAGAGGTTCTCCCATTTGATTCTCGGCTTGGCTTGGGAGTGCCTTCTGTGTGGAGTCTGCATGTCCTCCCCGTGGTTAGGTAGCATTCGAAAAACATGCGTGCGTAAATGGCCATGCCTTCTTTGAAGGTTGAACGTTGAGCTGGCACCTGGACATTTCGTAAAAATCTACTGCCAATCATTAGTGGACCGGAGTTCCGCTGTGGTGACCCCTTACTGGGAAAAGCTGAAAGACCAATGACAATAACATCAGAAGACTGAATAGAAATAACAGCAAACAGCAAAACATCGAAAAGACTGGACCTTGAAGTGCTGTTTGTGAAATTGCGGTACAGTGAAGATTGGTATAGTTGCCCTTTCCTCACTGTAATGTGATCTCAGAGTTGGTATATATATTTAGCAGGGGATGTGAGGGGCTGTTCGAGGACCGGTCTTTTCGATGTTTTGCCTTTCACTGTTATTTCCATTCGGTCTTCTGATATAGACCCTATTATATGTATATTTAATCTATTTTTATGGGTAAAACCAAAATAAAACTTAGAGATAGAGTTCTGTAGAGTTCATAAATATACCATAGGCTGGCCAGAGTTAGGGTCATGCAGTGTGATGGTGTGCCAGTGTCATTGATCTTCTCCCAGACCCTGGATCTGGGTCAGGTTGTTGAGCCCATGGAAGGCCAAGGCAGATACGGTAGACTCACTGAATGAGGAAAGGACCTGGTGGCAGCTGATGGGCAGCTGCAGTGAGGTCAAGAAGGGAGCAAACAATCATCATATTACACACACATAAACTTGTACTGCATGCGCTAAGTTATCCAGTACTAGTAAGGAAAACAGTATCCGTGTGGTGGATCCCTCAAATGAGTAAGTGTAGGGGAAACCTAAACCAATAACTCCTTCCATCTGCACACTCCAACTGTGTGCCTGGGTCTGTAAAAGTAATGTGCTTATATGAACTGTCACTCAAGAAGGAGGACAGGGTGAAAAATGATAACATCAAGACTCAGTGAGTCATTGGAATGGCCAGTTCCTTGATGGGGTTCTTCTATCATGACAGAAATTGTTAACACTTTCCCTTTTAAATATATGACCTAGCTATACATATTGCACTTCCTGAAGCTGAATGCCATAACACATTGTACTTCTGCCCCATTTATCCAGTCACCAGTCAGTAGAGAAGCAGAAAGACTTGTACAAACCTTAAAAAAGGTAATGAGATATAACAAGCCAGACAAAAAGCAACTGCAACACAATCTGAACAGTTTCTTATTTATGGAAAAAAACTTTATGTATGCAGCCAAAGAATATACATTGAACATCTAGTCTGTAAAAAATTAACCTTAGTACAAAAGTAGGCTTATTGAAGTCTAATTTTCACAGATATGCTAATGATAAGCAATTACAAACAACAAACAAAAGACTCTTGAGACACTTTGACAGAGGTTAGTGAAATTACATTTAGTTCCCAAGTTATATTGCTATAAGAAGAGGAATAATGTTAAATGTAATGATCACAGAACAAAAAGTCTGCATGAGATGTGAATCAAATTTGGTGTGGCAGCCCACTTGATCCTTCAGAGCCATCAGCCAGCTATCTGAACACTGATGATAGTAGCTTCATTTGGAAAGTTCATATATCCCAAAATATGACCACAGAAGGATGGGCGTTATGATCCATTAACCAAGACAGATGTAAACCACAGGCCAGATACATGGAAGAGAATTAAACCACACTAGCCCATTCAAAGGGATAGGAGGCTCAACCTAATGTTCCAGAGAGACATCAAGTAAGGGGTGAAATCAGGAATAACTAAGGGTGAACTGGTTGTCAATGCTGCCATATCTTTCCAGTGGGTGAAAATCAGAGTCTCACATAGATTTCATCAGAAAACCCTTCTTGGTGAAAAAAATTGCCCACTGAAACCAGAGGAGTGCTGCGCTGGGCAACATCACATACTGATCTACTTAATCCTAGACTGTATGGCTGCTTTATCAGCCCACTTCACCACACTATCTCCCAAGCCCTCCTCTCATTTATTTACACTCTGCCACCTACTAAAAATGCAGTGGCAGATCCAGAACAGGGATGAATAGGGGAGCTACTACTGACGTTTAACACTATTCTTCTTATAGCAATATGAATGTCATAGGTTAATAGATTTGTACTAGGCTAACTGCCCTTGTGGGCTATTTTTAAGCATAGCCAATTACCCCATCTGAGAATCAAACCCTGCACCTTCTGTTTGTAAGGCAAATACCTTAACCATTCTGCCAACTTCCATCCATATCAGTAATCATTTACTGCTTCTTGATACACTCAGCCCAATTTACTTGTCATCTTGTGCATATTAAGATAATAACAAACTGCAGAACGTGAGTAAATTGCGGGCAGGCATTGAAGACATAAGTGGACTTAAGTAAGTGGACATAATAGCCCAAGAAGATACATTCCTGCTTGTCTTGCATTCCCTGAGATCCTCTTCATACCACCTGCATGATTTCCTTCTTTTGTTTACACCCCTTGTCTTATTCTTTAACTTTTATCTACATCATTTCAATGGATTGTAATTGGCCAACACTGCACTGAAATAACTGTATGAAGCTGTGTGTGTGTGTGTGTGGGGGGTGTTTAGGGAATGCTAGGTCCTCAGAAGCCATGGGGTTCTAGATCTCCATGGTACATGTCCCCAAAGCTGGGATGGTCTAAATCTTTGATGCTTTATGATATATTTTTGTCTTAGGTTTGAAAGATAATAACTTGTTAACTTTTTTACTGCAATTCAGTGAAAGTGATGGTATTTTTTCACATACGCATACACAGACAGACAGACACACACACACATGCATACACACACACACACACACACACACACACACACACACACACACACACACACACACACACACACACACACACATACATGCACATATACACACACAGTGGAAGCTTGATTACAGGCAAACTGGATGAAGGCTAATTCACCCATCTTGGGGTGTTGCTATAAAGAGTCTATGTTATTTAATCGACCGTCAAGTTGTTCAAAGAAGTTCAAACGGGGAAGTTTGAAAAATGAAAATGTCGAAGCCGCGGAAATACGAATTCTTTCATGCAGCCAATGCATTGAAATATATTTTTTCTTCTACACTTCATTTTGTTTTGATTGGACTCTCATAATGACAGTTTGGCACCCAGGGCAGCATATTTAATTAAAGTTACAGTTTTTGTGGTTTTGAGCATAGCCCCTCCCCTTTCTAGTTGGCCGCACCCTTTCCCATTGGCCCCACCCACTCAGCTGTCTCCTGCAGCCCCCCTTTGATTTGAAGTCACCAGCCACCACTGCTATTAAGTAAAACAATTTTACTTATTCAATTACAAAAGATTGTGGCCAGTGTTTTATTTACTAGTTTACAAGTGTTACTTCACAGTATTGAGGTAAATGATGACATTCACTCTTTCACCCTTTTTGAAAAGATTCTTTTGGTCATAAGCTACTATAATTTAATATATTGTTCACTCACTGGTGGAGTGTTCAATAAATGAATCTTTGATGCCAGAAGAGTTTGGCTGGTGGAAATATTTATCATAAATGAAGGAAAGGGGAGAAGCATTAGTAATCCCTCCTAGGAAGCAGTGTGTGTGTGTGTGTGTGTGTGTGTGTGTGTGTGTGTGTGTGTGTGTGTGTGTGTGTGTGTGTGTGTGTGTGTGTGTGTGTGTGTGTGTGTGTGTGTGTGTGTGTGTGTGTGTGTGTCTCAGTTTATTATTGGCCAAATTAGAAGGCACTGGACATAGACTGAATTTGATGAAATCCTTTTGCTGTGCAGTGTGTTAGTTGTTCAGATGTGGCAAGCCTTGATCATAAGCAAAGACATACATGCACTTTTGCCATATAGTCTTAATGCCTACTACCTCTAACACACACAGGCAAGATGAGATCAGAAGAATATTATAAAATATCAGTGACACATCTGGTTAAAGAGTGAACATCAAAAGGAATCCCACATACTGGCTTGAAAATGGATAACTAAACAGCTACCATGTTTTCAATCAGAGTTCAGCTGGACATGGAAACAGCCTGACAACAACCATAGGTGTGCACCATGGAGCAAAAGACCCAATCAATGTGTCTCCTGTTGATATACAAATACAGCTTGAATTAAAAAGACTCAAGCTAGACATGTGATACTTATACATCAAGCATCAAAGAGAATGCAGAGGCTTAAGGTACAGTCAGAGAAAGAGTAGAAACAGCTTGAAGTCAAAAAGGAGAAACAGAAGTGTAATTGTGAGCTGGTCATAGTACAAGACAAGGAGAGGCTCTATGAGAAAGAATTACATATAAGTAGCAGGAGTGAAATTCATTCCTAGAAGCCAAAGGTCAGTATTACCGTGTTTACTCATTGTAGAGAAGGGGACACATTTGATAGTTTTGTACAGACAATTTAAAGAGTTGTTTAATCAACATCAGATTGAACAAGGCTATGGGTAAGTCAATGCATGCTTGGTCAAAAATTTCTGAATCTATTTGTCTTGATTATATATGAAATAAAGAGTATGCATTTTGACTTTTAAAATCCCACACCTGAAACTTATAAAAAAACTTTCATAGTTGGGTGTGTGAGTGTCAGGCTACTACTTGGAGACCTTAGGATAAGAAGGCAAGCACCCAGTACTTTGCAAGAATATGAGGATTTGTTTGGTAGACCAGGAATGTAGGCTTAGGCAAAAGGAGTTGATTTCTGTTTAGTTGGCAGGAAACAGATGCAGAACAAGGGTTTGCTATGCAGCGCACATTGGTATAAGGGAACAAATGAAATCAGCCTAAAGCATCACATCAAGTGCCATAGGCAAAGAAGAAGTCATTGATTCCAGTGTATACCACTGTTCTGAGGTCAACTATTTCCTGTGTAACCAAGAAGGGCATGTATGGTCCAAAATTTACACTGACAAAACATGGAGAACAGAAAATCATATGAATGAGATAACAGAAATAGCGCCATAGTAGAGATATGTTGTTGTTACATTGCATTAATAAATTCAAAATTGCTACAGATTACAAAGCCACTGAGCCTCATAACCATTCTAGGCTTGCAAAGTACCCTTCCTCAGGCAGCATGTCCTTTATCCAGCATGGGAATTCAAGTCAATCCTGACATAAATTTGTGTATACCCATGCAGTCATCTGCTTTATGTTTAGGGGAAATAGTGAGTCACATTGATTAACATGCAATGGAAGCTTATTTCAAAGGTTATAGAGGTGCTAGGTTACAAATGTATCCTTTTATCATATCTTATTTATTTGTTGGTAAAGCTTTACATCCCTGGTTCTAGTACTGTTGAAGACACTGGACTTGCAGAGAAACAGGAGGTCCAGACAGTTATGCCTCTAATGGCATCATAAGCAAGACAGAGATCTCTCCACAAATGTCTGTAAGACACCGAATAAAGGAATAGATGTTCCAGCATCTCTTGGTAACTCAGGGCTTTAGGCCTGTGATCTTTTTGGTTAAGAACCATTGGGGTCCGTCTAATCATTTGACATCTGATCAATGCTGAGTATAAGGCAGTAATTCATCTCTTTAGACCCTAATTATATTCCTATGGTAATTAAATAAGCTAAGTAAAAGGATTTCCAGATAATGATGCCACGTAATGATCAAACAAGATGGAATTATCTACCCAAAAGAGCGAATTGCTGAAGTCCACAATATCAAACTCTTGAACATTTCCCACCCTGCAGGATGTATATTTGCACTCGTTCCAGGGTTCACACTCATAGGGGATTCAGTATTCAAGATTTTTTGACACTGTGGTCTTTAGCATTTTGACCTTTCAATATTGTGGTCTCAGGATTATGGGCTTCAAGCTTGTGGGCTTCAAGACTGTGATACTAAACCATTTTTATCTATATATCTATGTATCTATGTCCATACACACACACACACACACACACACACACACATATATATATATATATATATATATATATATATATATATATATATATATATAGATATAAAACTATATGGTGTTGCTGCTGCCATCTCATTCACCTATATGTGTGCGTATGCACTTTATGTGTGACCTAGTGCCTTTAAATTTTTTTGAAGAGAGACTAAATCTAAATTTAATGCTGTAACTTTTCAGGAATATGGTATAATTCTGTAATTATTATTAGTAATCTATGCATTCTTGACTATCCTGCTAGCAATTATAAAAAATTAACTTCCAATTATGTTAAAAGCATTTGGATACAATATGCAGTTTATAGCTATCTTTCTTAAGCTGCACAAATACTCAACACAGTATTAGCTAAACAACAAAAAAAATTACAAGCACAGGTATTACTACATTACAATTTAATGTAATATATATATTTTTACTATGCACTTACCACAGCATATTCATATACTGCTCTCAGCTGTGCTGATACACAGTATGATGACAGAATGACCCATTTTCCATCTGTGCAAGTCATGTTCACGTCCCCTACCTGGTCACCAGGACAGTACCAAAGAATGGATGCGTCATTCTTACCCACTGGATTGTTACATGAAACATCAGTCTCTGTTGATTGAAGGATATCAATTAAATATGTACATAGTTTATCAACACTCATCTTCTGATTAATAAAAGAGAAATGTATTAACAGATTGTGCAAAGAAAGCAGGCAGTTATTCTTGCTGAAAATTCTTCTGAATTGCATTTTAATAAGCACATTATATCAAAATCAGTGGATGTTGTCTACAACAACCATGGTTTACGTTCTGTAAATTTCACTTATATTTTGAGTTTCTACAGTGAATTCAAATCCTATATAGACTTGCATTTCTGTATAATAAAGGAGGAAAACAAAACTGGTAAATAGAGTGTTGTAAAGTAGTACACATAAGCAGTCATAAGTAGAATTAAGCATTGAAAATTTAAATTAGACAGTAGGAATCATCACATTACAAGACAGAGTAAAATTAAAAATAAATAGAAAGATGTGTGAAGCTAATAACAGCAAGGCAGAAAGTATAATTATTTTTTTTGTCTGAAAGGCAGTAGTAACATTTTTTATGCCATCTCTATAGCTATGATCCTTTAGATATGCCTAAAGCTTAATAAATGCTCCCTAGATCAAACAGTCCCTAAAGAAAACCATTGGTGAAGATTTTTAGTCATACATTACAAAACATTTAAGATACACAACATTTAAGATTGAATTGATTATATGGTTTCTGTCATAAGATCCAAAGAAATATTGTTTTATAGGACATGATGTCATGCATACAATGCATACACATTTTTTTTAAGTTGTAAGGGAGCCTCAACACAACTGGCTCAAATTACTAGCACTCTTTAATTCCTCATTCACAGGATGTGTTGTACAAATGGTATTCAAGCAGACTGAAAATGAGTATATTTTATATATAAACTCTAGTAATCGACAAACATTTGTTTAGGTGCAGCAGGGTAACTTAATGGTAATATGGAAAAACTGCTTGATCAGATGATGGATAAATAAATTGGGAGGATTTTTTCTACATACGTTTCATAACCATTGTCTAGGTATCTATATCTCCCCCCTTTCCAACTAGGCCTATATAAATATATATATATATATATATATATATATATATATATATATATATATATATATATATATATATATATATATATATATTCCTGCCGGGGAGAGTGAATCATAACGGCTATGATACATGCAACCATGAAGAGTTTGGTTTTTATGGTGTAAACTCTTTCTTTCAGTAAAGGACATGTCACCTGCATCACCATGTCTTCTCATTTGCTAGCACACACTTCTGTTTCACTCATGATGCAAACTTTGTGATGCAGGTTGGAGGGATACAAGCATACCCTAGGGACACTTCTATGTCTGCCAACCCTCTATTGAATGGCATCATGCAATCTTGTGATTTGGACATCCACTCTCTCTCATGATGGGCATGCTCACCCTCCTCATGTCTACCCCAGAAGATGCCAGATGCACTGGTTGAGCTAATATTGCACTAGCTGCACTCACTATTTTATTGCCTATACAACTGAACTGGCTAAAAATAATTGGAAAGTGATACAGATTTGGCAATAAACCACTCAGCAGGAAAAATCTTGTGATTCTTATTTGGTAGGATAATTGTTAAATGCTCCTTGACAGTTTTAATTCACAATAATGAGCATTAAAGTCTAAATTTTAAATATGTTATGGTGAGCAATATTCACATACTCCCAATGAAGATATTTCTGGATATATCACATAATAAGTAGCACACCATCTGAATTTTAGAAGTACCAACCTGATAAGTTTGCTAAATGCTGCTAACTAGCTTTCAGCTTTTGTTTTAATATCAGTTTTAAATGCTGTGACAAAACCTTAACATTTCTTTGGACTTTTAGTATAGCACTGAACAAATGACTACAAACTCACTTTATCTACCTTACATTAAATGTTACTGCACTATTACGTGCAACTCGCAATATAACATCTAGATTTTCTATGCAATGAAGCATATTTGTACAAAGCATTTAACATATCTCTTATGTAACCTCTAAAATTCCTACTTATCATTTGTTGTGTTTAACCTTTTTTTTTAATTTCCATGTATTTTATATATTATATGTTCATAGAATTTACTGTCCCACAGAACAGGACTAGTTTACTTTAGCATGATAAGTATTTGCCATATGCACATAAACTTAATTAAGATGAGCTCTGATACATGCAAAGTTGTGTAACAGTGCTATGGCTGACAATAGTGTCTCAATGTTTTCTATGTTGATTATCTAACACTGAAGTTTTATTTTAAACTGCTGATTTTTCAGAGATAATATTGAATATCACATTGATAATAACAAGGTTGTATTGATATGGATTGTGCATTTTATTTTGTTGAGTTGGACAAGCCATGTACCGCTTTAAATGCAAGTGTTCAGATGTGCATCTTGTGTGAATGTTCTGACTGAGATACATTAGTTATTCTTTGTGTACTGGTACAGTTGTTTCACAGTCGAGAATATCCCTTTCTCTAATGGGCAGTAACATTGGAGCTAGTACTAATATTTAAAGCACTATAGCAGGTACAACCCCCTTCATGGGAAATGGGGTGAACCATTGGGCCTCTTCCTCCCACATAAAATATTATTTGGTGCATAGCTAGGCTTAAAAATTCCCCAATGGTTGTAGATTTATACACACTTATGAAACTATGTAAGCTGGTTGGTTGTGTTACTGTGAAATTCTAAATAATTTCCATTTTGGTGACTTTGTTTTCAGTGATTGTGATTTTAGATTACAGTTAACCAGGTTTGTTCTCAATATGGTTTTGTTTACTAGATTAATATAAATCATGTTAGACTATTTGTAGAGGTATTTTACTATTACTTGTGGTAAGAGGTGTATTTAGTATATTTTAGGTTTTGAACATTGCATTCAATCATTTGGGTTATAAATAACATTTAGGGATTGTTTTCCTGTTTTAGGCATTTTTCTATTTTAAACATTTTTCTTCAGTCTCTAAACTAAAGTAATCAGAGCAGATTATTGTTCTTTTAAATTGTTTTACTTTAAAAATTGAACTTTTTATATATTAGTAAGTTCTTTTCTTTTATTTTGTTATTCTGGGGTGGTATTGCTGGCATCGACTTTTTAAATTGTTGGAATGCCTGTTAGACATGGGATTGACCATTTGGCTCCTCAGCTGGAGTAGTGAGCTATTGTAGCTGTGTTTGGTGTAGTGGTCATCTGGAAGAAGCTCATACAAGACCTGTCACCCTTTGAGGGTCAACATGTGATTTCAAGAAGATATTATTGTATATCCTTCAGAGATGGGTGCTTTTATTATGTTAATATTGTTTCCTTAATTCGGAGAAATGTATGTATTAATTTATTTTTAAACTAATTTCTTGGGTCCCTCACCATCTAGTTGACTGACATAACTCTACCCATTTGTTCCCTACTTCTTGAAAGCCAGGTGAGGTGCAGCCATCATCCTAGAAGACTTCAGAGGATTTTTAACTTTTTCACTTAACTGTCCTCTCTGCGCACCTCTTAAGCACTTGATAGAGTGGCATGCAGTCAGTGGACTGTACAACCATCACCATCTTCTGCCAGTGATACAGCTCTTGTGACAGCTTCTCCATCCATCCTTAAGTAAGTGGCCCCTGTTGAGTCCTTGGTCTCCCACTGCAGATTCATTAGCCTGGGATGTGCCATTCAACACCCTCATCCCTTAGTAAGATACAGAGACAGAGAGATGAACAGCCATCACCCCTTTGTTTTTCTTGTATTACAGCTGAGCTGCTAA
Source organism: Protopterus annectens (assembly GCF_019279795.1). NCBI lineage: Eukaryota > Metazoa > Chordata > Ceratodontiformes > Protopteridae > Protopterus > Protopterus annectens. The sequence goes on from NC_056729.1 coordinate 1,076,022,481, forward strand.
CTGAACTTATTTCAGCTCAGTCATCAACAAGGCTCTAAATCTGCATGCCGCAGAATCAGCCAAATATGTTTTCAATGTACTTATCATACTCAGCTTTTACACTGGTCTGTGTGTTTAGATGTAAGTGATTGCAGGGGACTCTAAGAAATGTGTACTATTTCAAAATTTTTTTTCTTCATTTTTTTGGTTTAACACTTTTTTCATTTGGTGAATAAGATCAGAGGATTTCATTTAATATTTATGTCCATATTTTAAATATTGTTTTTAATGTTTAAAATTTAAATATTTTTGTGCATAATTTTGCTTCTTTCTTATTTATTTATTTATTTATTTCCTTTCGTTTAACGAGAAAGACCAACTAAGCTTAAATGGTCCATTTTTAGAGGAAGCCCAGGGGGAAAAGCTCCACAATATATTCAACAGAAGTTCCACGATATATTGATACATTAGTACAGGATTTGGACAATAGATAGCTAATGAAAAATTACATAAGGTAGAAACATCAAGAAAAATGTGCAAAAATAAATCAGATGAAACAGTACAAATAAAAATACACAAATATATATTAGTTAACAGAAAATGGTAATCAAAAAAGAAGACAAAGTGGTAAGAGGCACAAACTAGAGGAGTAAAAACTGATGCAATCGGGGGTCAGTAGACTCAACAAGAGGAAAAGGGAAAGGTGGGGAAAGTGAAGAGAAAAAGAACTAGATAAAGGTCATGATACCTTTTACAAATTTAGAATATTGTCACAGCTTGAATAAAAATGTAAACAGTATAAGAGAAGCCTGGTGGCAGTAGCCACAGCTGGGAATATGAGGTTGGTGTTGGTATGATGATATAATTAGCCAAGAGATGAGCAGGAGCATTAGGCCACTGATTAAGTGGTATGTGCTGTTTCAGCAGTACCTTAAATTTGAGAATATTTGTGGTGTTTAAGATGTGTTGGGGTACTGAGTTCCAGGTATTGAACACTGTGTTAGAGAAAAGGGTGTCCGCAAAGATGTTGTTGGATTTAATGACCTTTAGCAGATGTTTAATGGAGGACCTTAGACATCTGAAGTTGGTATTTACTTGAACTAAGTTTTAGAGAGCAGGGCATTTTTCACGCAGGTAGATGATGGAGTGGCCAATGGTCAACTGGTTCAGGGATATAGTTAGGCAGTTCGATCCAGTTGAGTTGTGAAGTGCACTGCAGTGGTGTGATCTATGTGGTTGGTTTGTAGCAAACTTGGCTATTTTATTGTAGCATGTCTCTAGTTTACTTAAGTATGTTTTCCATAGGTTGATGAAAATGTGACCAGAGTATAATAGCCTGGATAACAGGTGCGTTCTGGCTGTGGATAGTCTAGTGTTGTTTGTAAGATATGATTTGGCTCTGTAGAGTGAGCCAAGTTTAATGTGTACTTTTTTGATGATTAGTACTATGTGTTTGTCAGATTTTAGACAGTTATCAATTATGACCCCTAGAAGTTTTGTTTGTTCTACAGGTTCAATTCCAGTATGGTTGGAGCAGTAGATAACAAGGGGGGAGGGTTGTTTTTGGGTTTGATATTGGAGAAAACCATTAATTTTGCTTTGTTTGGGTTGAGTATTAGTTGGTGGTCGGTGAGATATTTTTCTATGTCATGGAGAGATTTTGTTTTTTTGTACTGAAGTTCAAGAAGGGTAGTGGTAGAGCAGATGAGGGAGAAATCATCAGCACGTTGTATGATGGAGGCTAGTTGGGTGGCAGTGCTGAGGTTATTGGTGAATATGTTGAAAAGCAGAGGTCTAAGGATAGAGCCTTGAGGTACTCCAACAGAGATGGGTAGGCGAGGGGAGAGATTGTTATCCCACTTGACTGACTCTGGTTTGTCAGAAAGACAGCTGTGAAACCAAGACAGAGAAAGCTAGGAGAGATTATATAGTGAAAGTTAGTTTTTGGCGGGATACTGTGTTGAAAGCTTTTGACATGTCGAGCAATATGGATGAGGTGTCGGTGCTGATTTTTCAGGAGGTTTACAGTATTAGTGAAATTAATTAGTGAGGTACAAGTGCTGTGCTTGGGTCTGAAATCATGTTGGGAATTTGATAATAAGTTATTTTTAAGTAAATACTCAAGGAGTTCTTTTTGAATGCATTTTACCAGAATGTTGGCTATAGGAGGGAGAATAGCAATGGGTCAGTAGTTTGAGAAGTCTGTAGAAGGGACACCTTTGTGGAGGGGGATAATATGGAATATTTTCCAGAGCTTAGGTACATATTGTTCAGAAATAGAGTGGTTAATAAGTACTGAGATAAGATAAAAGATAGAATCAGCAGCCAGTTTCAGTAATTCATTGTGGAGCAGATCAGCTGCAAGAGTTGAGGGTTTTAATTTGTATAGGAGTATTTTATGAAGCTTATTTGAATGGACTTTATAGAGAATGAGTTATGGTTAGATCCAGCAGTGTTTGGAACTGTTAGGGGTGTGCTAGTATTATTGTTTAAGAGGACTGTTATGAATTTGATGAAATGTGTATTGGATTGGGATGCTACGATATTAGTAGTAGTAGAGGTAGTGCGAGATGGGGTAGTATATCTCCCTGGATTAAGGAGTTGCTTGATAATTAACCAACTTTTTTGAGTGTTGTTCTGGTGTTTTTGTTGGGTTGTATGATAGAATTACATTTTGTCACTTTTGATTTGTTTTTCAGCTAGGTTTCATAATTGCTGATATGAAATGATTTTTATTTTTGTTTTTAGATCCTTGTTATAGTAACCAGGCTCTGTCTCTATATGAGTAATAGCTTGGTGTCTTTATTAAGCCATGGTAATTGATTAGTTTTGACACAAATTTTTCATGAGGGAACTAGATTATTTAATATGGTTAAGTATTATTGAATTATTGAACTGCAGGGTCTAACTGGAGGTATTTTAAAGGACACCAGTCGCATTATTGAAGTAGTATATTGAATATGCTACAGGAGATGTGTTTTCTGCTGCAAACATGTTTAAATATGATATTGTTTGGGGTACATACCCGTTATCTAGGAAGGAAGGTTGGTATATGGTCACTTAGGCCGTTAGGAAGGCAGCCTGCTTGTTGACCAAGGTTAAACTTGTTTGTTAGTACCCAGACCAGGACTGTGTGTATGTTACCATGTTTGCTATGTGGGTAGGAGAGTTTACAGTTTGAGAGAAGTTGCACAGGTTGAGAAAGTTGGAGGGGTCATCAGAGGATCAGGTGAGCCAGTCTAAATTAAAGTCTCCTAGGACTATTGTTTCTTGGCTGAATGTTGCAGATGACCAGCAGAGAAGGTTTTCTATGTTGGATTAATTGTCCCCTGGTGGGAAGTAGGAAATGATTATTATTAAGAGTATTTTTGGAATTTATTTGTAGGTTCATACATTCATATGTGTTTACTAGGCTAACATCCACAAGGGCCTTTTTAAGCTTAGCCATGCATCCTAAATCTCTTTACAAGTTCTAACACCCTTGATAGGTGTAAGCATGGGCCTGGGATATGAACCATTTACAAGTTGCCTGTGCTCATTACAGACATAGGTTCCAAGCCAGAGATTAATTTCCTATTTCCCATCCAATTGTCCAGGTTGGACTTGAATTGGTTTAGGGAGAAGCTCTGCATAGTAAAGAGATTTATAGAGAAACCATACACTTTATGTAGCAATTTACCTTCTATAAAGGCATGACCATTATGCTACCATATACAGTGTTTCCACTGTTACTGACTGGATAGGAAAAGAGGACCTTCTTGGTGTAATACTGTGAAGATTTAAACTGGAGAAGGTCAGCTTGTAGGTAGTGACCCTCTTTAGAGGTAATTAACTGTTTTAAGATGTTGGAAGGTCACTTGTATGCTGGTCCTACTAAACACATTGGTGCTTCTGAGATGATGGTCGTGATGTATAGCATTCCTAGCTTTGGAACAGGGTCTCTCTATTGCATGCCCACATACAGCTGTCTGCAGTTATATCAATACATATGCAAGACCAAGAGCAAACTTAAAAGACAATGCCATAAGGTAAGATCTAGTGGAGTTCATTTCTCATAGCAGATGTGATGTTCTAAGAAAATAATCAATAAGTAAATGAATGAATAAATGAAGGAATAACATAAACATATATCAGGTTGATACTATATAGTTGGAAGAGAGGGTATTACAGGCTGACAGTGGCTAGTGGCCACAATAAAGCTAAGGTTTTTATGCTGCTTTTGTTCAAATGTGCAGGATGGCATTCTGTAATTTAAAGAGACACGTTTTAATTTTGTCCAGTTTTCAAAAACTTAACTAAACATATGAATCATGCCATAAAACACTGAGACAGATTTATAGACTCACAAACTGAGATTGTTGGGAGGGTGTCCTAATGGTTAAGGTGTTTGCCTTACAAACACAAGGTGCAGGGTTCGAGTCCCACAAGGGATAATTGGCTAGGCTTAAAATGGCTCGCAAGGGCAGTTAGCTTAGCACTAATCTATGAACCTATGAACCTATAGCTGAAGTACAGTATGGTATAAGCCCTGTACTAACTGTACTGAACTGCTCATTGTGCCAAAATAGACATCACAAGAAAACATTTAAGAAGAGTGCAAGGAGACATGCAGAGTACTCAGTATAGAAAAAGGAAAACGAGGCAAAGAAATGGAGGCTAATGCACAGTAGTTATGTCTGATTTTCTGTGGCACACTTTGTATTGCCTACTGCAGGATATCAGCTACAGTATTCCCAAATACTGCTGCAATGAAAAGAGTATACTAAGACATGCCCTAAGAAGAACCTGCAGAGGGACAGGAGTGTCAGTCAATTGTCAGTAAATGCAATCATCAAATCATCATCCTACAAGCATCTATTTACCTCATTAGGCCCAATGAAATAAGGTTTGCAGTTTATGGGACACATGGCTGCAAGAATATCTGGTCAGAGATCATATCTTGGTGTGACAAAGTGACAGCTTTGCAAACTGTTACAAAGGGATGAGAACTGCAGCAACCAGTTCCATCAGCCCCTGCTGCATGCAGTTACATCTTGGGATATTCTACTGGCAGGAACATCTATGAAACAACAGGAAAGAGCAGCTATGGTTACTTTGGAATCATCACCTATGAAACAACAGGAAAAAGCAGCTACGGTTACTTTGGAATCATCACCTAAGTCCTGTCACAGGACACAGAGGTGTCCACTACAATCAGCTGAAGTTACACACACTATAGCTCCGTAGTACAAGTTGTGTATATCACGAGCAGGTGACAGCCATGAGCAATCTGACAACTCCTTTATGGAATGTACTGTCTGCCCATACAGTGCTCACCCTGAGATGCAGAACTGTATGTGTCTCCACTTGTTTGGTATATGGATGATTGGGTCTATATTAGTTCATTGAAATACATATTCATTGAATACATATTCATTGACAGCTAAGCAGTGAAATTCATTACAGCGAAGCACAGATGTTTTCCCAGTGTTAAGAATCACTGGGCCATCAGCAAATCTTTGCCATTTTCCACACCATCTGATCTTGGAGTTTGAATATATAGTTGGGGGGGTGTGGGGCAAGCCCCCACATTGTGGGGCATGGATGATGAAGCCCCACAATTGGGTAGGTTTGATTTAGTGTGGTGTGAGTTCCAGAGTGCTAGAGGGTGAGTGGTTCTTTACCCTGTAAAACATTCCATGCTTTGTTGTAATGAATTTCACTGTTTAGCCTCTGTTGAATACATATTTGATGAATACTTTTTTCAATGAATTAATATTAGACTGGGATGATCATCATGCTCCTATTTCTGGGTATCTTACTGGCTGCTAAGGCATTGCTCTGACATGTAGCCCACAGCAACAGCTTTCTCTGAATACTGTATGCCACTTTGAAATATCAGCCCTGCAGATATTTCAGCTATTTCCACAATCAGTAATGTGTCCCAGCAGGATACAGTCCCTAACTGCAAATACATATGGTTATTTGTCTATTGTCTTCCCAACCAGATTTCATTTGAGTTTCAGTGCATCACTTGACAGTCTTTCTATCCATCTATCTTTCCATTCCCAACCCCTTTTTCCCATTTTTACAAACTGCAGAAAGGTGTCACTTCAATTGTGACAATTACCTAGAGCCAATCTCCACACCATTGTTCTTCCATTCCAAATATACACACGCATACACTTACACCTGTAGCCAGCTTTCATGTCCAATCCACCTACTGCATGTCTTTGGAACATGGACAGGAACTGGAGCATTCAGATAAAACCCATGAGAACACAGAGGGGATATGCAGACACCTTACAGAAGGCACCTCTGCCATGAAACAAACCAGAGAACTTCTTTGTGTGTATTTTTTCATTAATTGCTGTTGTTTATCATATTAGCCTATATTTTTATGTCACATTTATTTCTATGACATGGAAAACTGCAAATACACTCTGATATTGTGAAACAGTCAAGCTTATTAAGCACTTTCCATACACTAGAAAGATGCTTAACAAGATTCTTTTAGGCACCCCAAGCATTGTTAAGATCAGGTCTCATGCTGAGGATGAACAGGAGAAAGTGCTGGCTGGCAACGAACAGCAACTGAAGGTAAAAACAGGTTTGCTTCTAAAAGTTTATAGTATGCCACTCTGCCACACTTATTATCAAAATGTGTGGCAGAACAAAATGTCATTATCTTTTAAAACCAATTGTTTTTCAAATGGACATTTTGTTTCTGAATGGTGTCTATCTGACAGCACTAATGTTTTTTCCAGCTTTCAAAGGATTTGAAAGCTGGAAAGACATTTACTGTTCCTACACTTTATTTTTTTTTTTCTGTAACACACAGTACAGGAAGCAGATAAAGCCCATGTACTACAAAGAATTATGACTGAGTCTCAGAGCTCATAACCCTTATTATGTGTTTTCACAGTAGATAACCTACAGTCACCTCTTGAGCTTTGCTCTTGAGATTAATTTTCTAGGATTCTGTGTCTAGATCACATAATAAAAGGGCTATGATTGAAGACTGAATCGTAATTATTTATGTTTTACCTTACTTTTATATTTATTTTAAGCTAAAAAAAGCTTTGTGGTGAAAGAACCTTAATGATTTTGAGGTTAAAGTTTGGCTTATTCATCACTTAATTCAAAACGGCCTCCTTAATTTAAAACTTTAGAGGGCTTTAGTTAGTGTTATAGTCAGCATCAGAGTCTATAGTCTGGATCTTGTATACATGAAGATACAGTTTATTTGTTAATGTTTTTAATCAGGTAGGAAAATTGGTTGAGGATTCTTTTCAGTCACAGCCAGAGCCAAAAGACAAAGGGTGGTATTCATAGTCCAGGAGTTTGAAGCTCTGTAGCAGTTATCTGCGAGGAGCACTGCTATGCATATATGCAAATAAGCTAAGTGCAGGTTATTCACATTTAAAAAGAAAAAGCAAAAGCATTTTGAAAAATATACCCACGTAAGGCAAAAGTGTAAAGTACCTAAAGTCAGCTGTTAAGTGGATATAGAGTTCTATGTGAAAGCAGTGGGCTTCGTATAAAAAGAATGCATAAGACAATTCTTGTTTACCTGTATTTCACGTGTTTCCTTAACATTACTTATATGACTATTACTTATTTGCAAGGCATTCTATTCACTGCATTATTTGCTTAGTATACATTACTTAAAATATGTATTACTATTTGAATTCTTATACTTTGCAAATTTTCCCTGCACATTATAAACACATTCATATGTTTTGGTGGGATGTTTTTTTTTTTTTTTCAATATATTGTTTTTTTTGGGGAACCACACCTGAAAGTCATTTATTCATGTGATTTATAGAGCCAAGGGTAAAAGTGCCGAATTTGCATACAAAATGTATAAATGGACCTGAGTTTATGTGAAATAGTTCAATACTGTCGTATTAAGTTGCAATCTCTCAAGTAAGGTGGCAAAGAACTTAAGAAAGAGTGGACTTCATAAAATAAGAAAAGATAATAAAAATATGAAATTTAATATGAAACAATTCAAAATTATTTAAAATGAATGAGTTGCCTTTAAGAAATAATTATATTATAGATATGATGGGCATATTATTACAGCTTTAGTGAATACTATAAGGTTGTTATTTATAAGTGGAAAATCACTCCAGCAGTAGTGGGTGTGATTAATGACCACTGAAAAGAGTCATACTTTGGTGTCATTTAGTGAGTGCACACTCATATAGGTTTTAATTGTGAAGTGCTAATGTAGGAAAGATGTGCTGTTGGCAGTTACTTGAAGATTTCTGAGCATCACATAAGAATAAAAAAAGACAGTATTATGAAATACATGAGAATGGTAATGTTTAGGGGAAGGATAAATCAGGTAACAGAGTGATTTACTGTTGTGAATCTATTTATGATGCTGTAGACATTAGCCTAGCACAACTTTACTTGACTGGACTGAGATTTTGCATGTTTATATAATTATGGGGTTTGTATTGACTTTTTTGTAGGGAATGGCAGTCACACATGGTCATTGTTGTGACATTTGACTGATTAATATACCATTATTTTTTTGTATATGACTGTGGCCTTTTTTACATGTGCAGCTTTATAATGGAAGATCTTAATGCCATTGATTTCTTTAGCCAGGAATCTCTGAGGTCTTTCAAGCTTAGTGGTATGTTTAGACAAATACGTGGTAAAAGGGGCATTATATTCAAGAACAGTTCTGATAAGAGGTAAGCTGGGTCACTATTGAAATTTCAGCCCTTGAAATGCTGAGTGCCAACAAGTTGAAAAAAAAGGATTTAACATGCAGGAGATGAGCTAATCTTGTACATTGTGCTTCTTCTTTAAACTTTGTTTTTACAGGGGACAAGGCTCCCTGCACCCCTAGTCTGGAGGATCAAGCCCCCGCATACCTCCTAACTTACATATAAAAACTCTTGAGATCACTAAACCTTGGAGAAAAGGGAATATTCCAAAAGATAGTCATTTCAGAATCAGTACATATAAGCATACCTCTCAACCTTGATTAACATCTTTGCATATGTAATTATGTAACTCCACCCACTCAACTGAAGAACAGACCTGTAGCCATTCATATGCCCCATTACCTGTCTATTTTTATATACTGCTTTACTCTACAATGATTATTTGGATTTTATTTTTTTACATTTTATAGCACAATGCACAAACACCAAGACATCTGCTAAACAAAGCTGCCAACACAAAGCAATACTGTCTCACAATGTAAATAGAATTGGCATTAAAACTTCTCTGCCATTGAAACCCACACATCCAAAGAAAATGCATTTGACCAGTGATGGATAAAGCTTACCTAGTTTACAAATCATTGGCACAAAACAAGAAACATACATATGTGTTTTGATACACCTTCCTGACTTTAATTATATTCCTTGTATAATACAGCACACTTGTTAGAATTTCATCAGTCTGTTAGCAGGACTGTCACCTTAAAGCTCTCAAAAATGACAGATATATTATTATGAGCACCTTGTATGGTAAATGTTTTATGGCGACACATTTTAAAGTCAGAAATGTCCTGCCTTTGCTCATTAATCCATTAAATCAAAGTGCTCTGCTTTTAAAAGTTTTGTTAATTTCCTTAGCATTCTGCAAGTTTGAGTAAACACATGTATACTAACACAGTTTGCAGTTCCATATTGAGTGAAACAGATACTGCACTTTGTAACATTCCATATACAACAATGACTTAGAGTTCACAATAGCCATTGCACTGTTATAGTCCCACAATACATTCAGTAAAACCAAAAGTGCAATTATACTTTATAACATGCCCAAACATACTACCTAGAAATACTAACATAATTTGTAGACCACTTTTAGAGATACATACAACCCTGCAATGGTAAGCATTGCCAAAAGGATGCACATTAGTATGGCAGCAAAGTTTAATGAACCATTGTTTGCAAAAAGCAAGGCCATGGTACAAATACTATACATTTAAAGCATATGTACTGAGCTGCTATAATGAGGCAGAGTGCATTTCTTTCTGAAAGTGATATTAAATGTTACCTAACTACACATGACAAAGTATTTTAATATTAAGACATGCACTATAAAATTTCAGTTTTAGAGCTACAGCTTTTATAACAAGAGGAAAAACATCTAAGGCCATTTGACACTGAAAAGTGCAAAATTACAAAATGTTCACTAGAGATATTCATTTGTTTGTACAGTAGAGTCTGAATACAGTCAAAAACATTTCATTATAATGCCATATCTAAAACTATTATCTGACTGAAAGCAGTGTTCAAGCATTTGAATTATTACACTGAAAAATCTAGCTATTCCTGTTTTGCAGTTAATGACACTTTACAAAATCACAAAAAACTGCTTAGTTTATCATTCAACAAGGGTTGCACTTAGTTTCATGGCTTGTCACAGTCCAGTAGGGTCACTAAATATTAGCACACAATACAATAAACTTAACATTACACAGCTTTGTCTAATTCAATCCTAACTGGACCAAGAATAACTTTTAATAATAACAAGATGCAAGCCACACAAATCTTAATAAAATATCAACAAACTCCCTTATTTTAGCACTTTATGTTAACAATAATATAATCTAAAAAACAAACTACACTTAAAATAAAATATTTTCATTGCATAGTTCTCAGTAAATTGCTTACATGATTAACAGTTGAGTCAACACTAACGACTATGAAACTAGACAATACATAGTAAGTTCAGAATTATGTAATTAAAAAAAAGCTAGCTAAGAACAGTTACAGTAATAGCAGAGACCAAGGCTGCCGCTGAGACTTGAATTGATATGGGACTAGGCAGATATGGCTACCCTGCTGCTGTATTCGAAATAATGATTTGAGAAAATTGAACCAAAAGGAGGTCTGCATATAAGTTCGTTAGTTTGGCCATTCAATTGCCATGTTTCAGGACTCACTCCAGCAGGTCCCAACATTTCACATAGATACTGGTGAGCTAAGTTGAATTGATACTTCTTTGTATCTAGAAAACAAGCCTTTAGAAATTAGTTAAGCCTGATAGCAGGACTTTCAAAGTACTGCAGTGATATAATGGTCAAAGAATAATGAATAAAATTTACAGTAGATTTGCCAGCTAGGATATTAGTTATCTCTTTGGGTCAGAGTGAATAGTATTATTGTAGACTAGCTCTAAACATTTCTTGGTGCAGTTCTTAGCTTCTTGATATAGTTAAAGAAAGATTTGCAGTTGTTTTTGCTTTCATTGGCTTTGCTATGTTCACTTTCAGCTTTGTGCTCCCTAAAGTAACATTAAGTTCATTGCTAGTTTGCCAATATATGCATTATTTAGATCATGAACTATTTCAAAACACTTTGCTTTTGACGAGCAACTAAACACAGGTTTATTTGTAGGGGCTGACATAATTTTTAAAGGAAATGGTCAATGATTTTAGAGTTGTTTTAACAAGTGAAGATAGTACACATGAAGGGGTTCAAGAAGTTCTGTTTTTGAGGAAAAGATCAAGGGTATTTGGATTCCTAACAGGATAGTTATCACACTATCTAGTTAACGTGAATTCCATTTATATATCAAAGAAAGAAATCTTAAATATTTTGAATTGTGGTATGTCTCCATTTCTCTTCTACCTATCTATTTAGAGTTACAAACCATGCTATTGCCAACTGTCTTTAGATTCTGTTTATTTGAATCTGTAATTTATGTGTTAATGCTAGCAATACAATGGCATAAAAAAAAGGAAACAAAAAACATATTCACAGTAAGTGGGTATTGATTTTTCAGAGCATCATTTCTTTTAAACATATGTTAAATCTAGTTTTTCATATACACCAAGAAAAGCTAGGTCGCTAAAAAGGCATCCTTTACTTTTTCCTTTTTAACAGGAAACAATGTGTGTGACCTCTTGTTTTGAAGATTCTTACACATACAAAGTTTCCATTGTATAATTCTTTAATTTTCAATATTACATTTAACAAATATCCTTACTCTGCCACGATTTTCTATAACTTATTTCTATTAATACTTTTAAAAGCAGCCTCTGAGTCATGAAAATCAGTGAATAGTATCTGTGTTCTAATCTCAGTATATGTTGCTATCATATAATGAAGTAAATAGCATACCCAGATGACAGCTTTCTGACTCGCATAGGTAATACAGTATAGAGGCAAACCTACTCTTCTACATAATTTCTTATTTTAAATACTTTAATATGAATGTAGAAAGGATTTTCAGTAATGAGTCAAGTAATGTTATAGACAGGCAGCTATTTGACTTAATCATAGTGTCCTTTTTATAGATATTATACATTAATGGTTTAGAAACTTTCATGTTTCAATATACCTCCTAAATGCTTTCTGTAATTGTATGAGGTAACATTTATCATCCAGTTTGCAGCTGTTGTGTGTGATCCCATCAAGGGTCAGTGGTTTTGTTATTTTTAAATCTGTTAATAATTTGTTAAAATTGAGTTGCATTAAATTTACTCTTAAACATGGCCTTATCATCATGAATAATATCATTGTCAATTATTTCTTCATATTTAGTAATATATTAACTGAAAAAAAAAATCAGACCATACTTTATCGCTGAGGTACCAGTTGCCTCCATATCCATTTTATCTAGACCTATAATTATTACTCTTCATTTTTTTCTGTTTGATTTTTTCATGATAATTGCATTATAATATTTTGCCTATTTTAATACAAATTTAAATAAATCAAATTATTTAACATTAAGTGACCAATCCCAATCTCTCATTAAATTCCACAACCTTCTTCTCATTCCCTTAACTTCCTAATTATGCCAAGTATTAAGAATCTTTCCCATTCATTTAATACTCATTATTGTTTGTTTTATAATTTTGCTTGCCATTTATACTAGTTTTTCTATACTTAATCTCAACTTCACTAGATACTGACAAATGATCCCTCCTGGTGCTATACTTTATACATAATAAAAGAGGACTTATTAAATTTTGATTTATAATAATGTAATTTATCACCAACATCAATAAATTAGAAATTCAGTATAAAACTTGCACTGTTTACTTTTCTCATATAATATACACAGATGATGTTTCTCAAACATTTTCACAATATGTGCCATTTTCATTCATGAGAGAACCCTGTAATAGTCTGCCACATGTGTCATTCACATATTCTACCTATGATTAATATGGCCCCCAATTTGGCATTTAAATTTCAACAGATGATAACTACTCCTTGTTTCTTGTTTTTCTGCAATTCTGTTATTATATTACCTCAATTTTCTAAGAAGTCTGTCTACTTCCATTATGAGGAACATATACATTAATCATTTTATACTTCTTTTTTCCATAAGATTGTTCAGTATTAATATATTCAATATTAATATAAGTATCTGATCTCATAATCATTTAACTGCAATCCATTTTGACAAGTGTAATGTGACAGCTTTGTAAATAAAAAGCCCAGTGCTTCCATTTCTGAATAAACTCGAATTTAAACAAAACCATTTGCACCAAAAACCCTGACTAATTATTAAGCATAAATCACGTTAGTCACATGAAAGTGAATCATTCTAATGTATACAACTTTACACAAACTCAAACATTTTAATCATGACATATGCAACAAAGATACATTAAACAATCATTCAGGCTAAAAAAACATCCAGACTAAGAATATTTATATCATTCTGCTATAGGCACAGTAAACCATAACAAAGCTAATCAGAGAAAGTGCACTGTGCAAATCCACATCTGTAATATATAACATTAAATATCCGTTTTGTTGCTTAATTTTACAAGTTAGTTATAGCACTTTTATTGTCTGCTGCATACTTTTCTAGTTAGTTTCACTGTGTGTGATGTATTAACTGGAAATTGTCTACATTTATTAAGCATCTGTTTAGGTTTTTTGTTCTGATTTTCTGCCAAGGGGTGTATTATATAACTTGTTTGCAGTTAAAAGCTTTATCTAGAGTCTCCTTGCTCCTTTATCTGTTTAAAATTTTCATTTAAAGGGTCACTGCTGCTTTTCTGCTGTGATAAACATTTTTGCAGTTTTTTTTCTACCTAAGTAGTGTGGGTATTTGTAGCATTGTCCATATTCAGGCTTGTGTTTTGGGCCTAGTTGTTTGTGAAGGCTGTGTGTCTGAGCACATGTTCAAGGCCATCTTAGTTTAGCCAAAGCCATTCTGCATTTCAGTGAGAGCGGATTGTTTATGGTCATTGGCTGACTGGGGTCACCTGGACTATGGCTTAGAGTAGACACTTCATTGGTTCTTTCAAGCTTTTTTTAAAGTTGTTTCAGGTTTCAACTTTCTGTTACCTAAGAAGTTAACTTGTGAGTGTTTCTGCCATTTCACACTGAGCTAATTGGAGGAAGGGCACTGAGCAAACCCGGATCTGTAATATGTAATATTAAGTATCCTGTTTTTTTGTTTAATTTTACGAGTTATTTATAGCACTTTTATTGTCTGCTGCATACTTTTCTAGTTAGTTTCACTGTGTGTGAGGTATTAACTGGAAATTGTCTACATTTATTAAGCATCTGTTTGGGTTTTTTGTTCTGATTTTCTGCCAAGGAGTGTATCATATAACTTGTTTGCAGTTTAAAGCTTTCTCTAGACTCTCCTTGCTCCTTTAGCTGTTTAAAATTTTTATGTAAAGGCTCACTGCTGCTTTTCTGCTATGATAAACATTTCTGCAGTTTTTTTCTACCTAAGTAATGTGGGTGTTTGTAGCATTGTCCATATTCAGGCTTGTGTTTTGTGCCTAGTTGTTTGTGGATGCTGTGTGCCTGAGCACATGTTAGGCCATCTTAGTTTCACCAAAGCCATTCTGCATTTCAGTGAGAGTGGATTGTTTATGGTCATTGGCTGATTGGGGTTTCCTGGACTACAGCTTGGAGTAAGCACCTGATTGGTTCTTTCAACCTTTTTTAAAACTTGTTTCAGGTTTCAACTTTCTGTTACCTAAGAAGTTAACTTGTGAGTGTTTCTGCCATTTCACACTGAGCTAATTGGAGGAAGGGCACCGAGAAAACCCAGATCTGTAATATATAACATTAAGTATCCTGTTTTTTGCTTATTTTTACGAGTTATTTATAGCACTTTTATTGTCTGCTGCATACTTTTCTAGCTAGTTCCACTGTGTGTGAGGTATTAACTGGAAATTGTCTACATTTATTAAGCATCTGTTTGTGTTTTTTGTCTGATTTTCTGCCAAAGGGTGTATCCTATAACTTGGGTTTGTAGTTAAAAGCTTTCTCTATAGTCTCCTTGCTCCTTTATCTGGTTAAAATTTTCATTTAAAGGCTCACTCCTGCTTTTCTGCTATGATAAACATTTCTGCAGTTTTTTTCTACCTAAGTAGTGTGGGTATTTGTAGCATTGTCCACATTCAGGCTTGTGTTTTGGGCCTAGTTGTTTGTGGTGGCTGTGTGTCTGAGCACATGTTCAAGGCCATCTTAGTTTAGCCAAAGCCATACTGCATTTCAGTGAGAGGGGACTGTTTATGGTCGGCTGATTGGGGTTGACTACGGCTTGGAGTAAGCACCTTATTGGTTCTTTCAAGCTTTTTTTAAAGTTGTTTCAGGTTTCAACTTTCTGTTACCTAAGAAGTTAACTTGTGATTGTTTCTGCCATTTCACACTGAGCTAATTAGAGGAAGGGCACAGAGCAAACCCAGACCTGTAATATATAACATTAAGTATCCTGTTTTTTGCTTATATTTATGAGTTATTTAGAGCACTTTTATTGTCTGCTGCATACTTTTCTAGCTAGTTGTAGTGTGTGTGAGGTATTAACTGGAAATTGTCTACATTTATTAAGCATCTGTTTGGGTTTTTTGCTCTGATTTCCTGCCAAGGAGTATATCATATTGCTTCCCCACCATTCCTCCCTATTGCTATTGTTTTCTTATACTTGGTGGCTTTGCAGTTGCCCGCCCCTACTGTAAATTTGATCTGGGACACTCCTCCCAGTCTAGTGTCATTACCTCATTCTACCTAATCCAGGGAGAACAATTGAGAAGGCCACCCTACTTAGTTTCTGCTCCTCTTTTCCCCTTTCCACTTTACAAAAAAAAAATTCTAAGCTTGTTTCCTGCCTTTCCTGTAAGCAGTCTAGTCCAAACACAGATTTGCTGTATCAGGACTGTTTGTAAGCTTCTGAGCCCCCAACCCATTCTGTGTTGGAGGGAAGCCTTCTAGCTTAATTTTGTTTCTTAGAACAAGCCAATTTTTTAGTTTCAGCACTCAAATCTGTTTCTTTGAGCTCATCGCTTGTTCAGAACTCATTATAAGCACTAAACAAGCTACAAATTACTACAACACTCAACTTTTCTCACTTTTCTAGAGGAAAACAGTTTTTAGTACTTAATAAATAAGCACCTATCCAGGCAAGTCTAAGGGTCAGCTCCCGGTGTTTTCTCCTGTCTACCTGATGAATCTGGGCATCTTGGGGCAATGCAGCAATTGCCTCATGTACACAGACAACCCTCTCCTCCTACCACACAACACTTCAACCTGTGAGAGATGCACTTATATAGCCAAACTGGAACCAAAACTCTCTTCACCCAAGACTGGACTAGGCAGTCAAGAGGAGAAGGTCAATATTTGCACCACAGTACACTCATCACATAGTCCGTCAAAACCTACACCACCAAAACACACACATAGAAACACAAAACACACACCTACATTCGCACAGGTTCTCAATAAAAATCTACCCAAGCAACAGGGACCTCCAAAGCAGAAACGCAAGTAATCTCCACCCCCCAACACAACCCAAATGACAGATAGCCCACAAACTCAGTGTGCCATTCAACCACAGCCCATTAGGCATAACAATGTACCCAACTCTCTAGTCATAGGTTACTCTATAGTCAGGCACACTGATGTTTCACTCACCAGGCTAAACAAGGAGAAAGTTACTGTCAGCTGCCTGTCAGGTGCCAGGATCCACCACATAATGCACGCACTCACGTCACTCCACAACAAGTACAAATATGACTCTTTCATTGTCCATGTTGGTGTGAATGACATCAGACATACCTCCCTGGACTACATGAAAAGAGACATGGAGGAGCTGTCCGATTTTGTAGCCCAGGCGGGTATGACCCTAGCCCTGAGTAGCATTCTACCATCACCCAGAATGATACCACAGTACAAGGACAAAATGACTGACTTCAACAATCGGTTAAGCTTCTGGTTTCATTCTAAGGGGATCCAGTATCTGTCTGCCTGGGATGACATGATCGACACACCACGATGCTTTGCCAGAGATAGCCTGCACCTGTCACCCTTTAGATTCCAGATACTGGCTAAGGCTCTTGCCACCCCTATAGTGCTTTTTTTAGGCAAGGTTTAACTGACAAATTCACCACCAGTAACAGGTACAAGTGAGCAAAATCTGAGAGTAATGCTACTCAATGCTAGAAGTCTAAAACTCAAAATGAACTCACTCGAGGCACTCCTTCAAATGGAGAACATCAACATCTGTGCAGTGACAAAGACCTGGTTCAAGGCTCCAGAGAGCACCTCTGCATTGCCAAGCTGTAATTCATACCACACCTTTCAGCCAACTAGCCTGGACCGAAACACTAAAGGCGGAGACGTGTCCATATTCATTAAGGATATCCACTCCTCCAGGCTAGTTGCTCAGCATAATGCATCTGAGATTATCCAAGTGCAACTAACTCTGGGCAAGACTGCAATCCAAATGGCAACTTGCTACAGATCCCCCACCATGCCCCAGGATTCTCAGTCCTCATTTCTTGATACACTGGAAAATATTAGGGTACAACCTAACACCCTAATAATGGGTGACTTCAACTACCCCACCATTAACTGGGAAAACTCCTCATGTACCAACTCTTGTGCTCAAAGTTTTCTGGAATTCATAAATTCCAATGCCTTGGATCGACTTATCTACACCCCCACCAGGGGCAGCAATATCCTAGACCTAGTCATTACCAACATGGGCAACCAGTGTTCCACACCAGTTGTCAATTCGTTGTTGGTCAGATTGGACCACAAGCTAATCACCCTAGACATCCACATCCTGCCCCACAACCCATTAGGGAAACCACTGTAAAAAATTTCTCCAAAGCCAACTTCACGTTTCTTAAGACAGAAGTGGCAAATGTCACGACACCCATGCAGATGGACAATAGAGGTAAGACTGCTGAATCCTACACAAATGCACTTTATAAGCACTTACACGAGTGCATGGATCATGCAATCTCCAACAGAACCAAAATGCTATCCTCCAAAAAAAGGAAGCCAATCTGGTGGTCCCCTGCCATAAACAAACTCTCCAACAGAAGAAAGAAACTGTTGCAAAAAAGAGTAAAATCCCATGATTGGAGGAACTCCCTGGTCAGCCTCATTAAGGAGCTGATATCCCTCATAAAATCCTCCAAAGCTAGTTATGAAAACAAAATCAGCACTGATTCTAAAGACAGCCTCAAAGCATTCTATAGCTATGTCAAGAATCTCAATGGCAACACTCAGGTCTGCTCTGAGTTACAGCACAATGGCACTAAATATACAGAACCAACTGATATTGACAACATCCTCGCAGATAGGTTCAGTGCTAACTTTACCCTCCTCTCATCCCCTAAAGAACCCATCTCTATACTGGAAGAATGCAAGGTTTCTGTAATCACGGATGCACAAGTAAAAAACACAGTCTCCAAAGCCAAGAACACAGCATCCATGGGACCTGACAACATCCCAGGCTGCATTCTACATGAACTACAGAATGAACTGGCACCCTACCTAAGTACCATGTTCAATCATAGCCTAACCACAGGCTTTGTGCCCACTGAATGGTGCACAGTGACGGTTATCCTACTCCACAAAGGGGAAGTCACCACAGACCCCGGGAACTACTGCCCCATTAGCCTGATGAGCCTGATCTGCGTATCATCATGGAACTTATAAACAATAACATTGGTAATCTCCAAACTCTGGACCCCATCCAGTTCAGGTTTGTAAAAGGCAGATCATGTCTCCTAAACCTGATAGACTTCTTTGAAGTGGTCGCCAAAGCCATAGATGAGGGTAAGGTGGTTCACACAGCCTATCTATATCTCACCAAGGCTTTCAACACCATCCCCCACTCTGGAATTATAGATAAACTCACTAAACTAGGTATAAATCCCTATGTCAGAAGATGGGTTGCCAACTGGCTCACTGACAGAGCCCACACTCTGAAAGTAGCAGACTCCAAATCCAACTTCAGACCAGTGACAAGTGGACTACCACAGGGTTCAGTCCTGGGACCTCTCCTGTTTGGTATCTACTTCTCTGAAGTACAGACTAACACAGAAGGTCTTTGGCCAATGAAGTTCACAGATAACTGCAAGCTAGGAGCCATAATCAAAACTCCTAATGATGTGGACATCCTACAAAAGGGCCTCACTGAGACAGATGCCTGGTGTCAAAGCCATGGCCTCAAGCTCAATGCCAAAAAGTGCATTGTCATCCCTTCTGGTAAAAACTCTGTACCCATGAACTACCACATAGGCAGTAGTTTACTTAACACCGAAAGTGTGATAAGTGACCTTGGGACACAGGTGGACAGTAGCCTCTTTTTTGATAATCACAGTAGTCAGGAAATCCTTCTATGTGGCATACCTCATCACAAAAGGTTTCTCATCCAGGAAAAAAGAGGTCATTGTTCCCCTCTACTCGTCACTTATTAGATCCATTATAGAGTACAATGCCCCTTTTGGTATGTACCTCACAAGACATCTACAACTGGAAAGGCTGCAGAAATACCTCACAAAGAGGATTACCAGCCTCAAACAGATGCCCTACACAGACCATCTCAAAAAACTCCAGCTTTACTCTGTCACATATCGCCTACTCAGAGGCAATCTCTGCCTAACATATAAAGCTTTGTCAAACCCAGAGCTGTTGGACATGCTCCACTTAAGGAAATCCCAATCCCTCTGAGCTATACGCTCTATGGACCTAAACCTTGTCACCACAATAAACAGAACATGCTGGAGAGATAGATTCCTGTCCCAGAGACTTCCCATACTCTGGAACAAACTACCAAACTCTGGGCCCCACCCAGTTCGGGTTTGTAAAAGGCAGATCATGTCTCCTAAACCTGATAGACTTCTTTGAAGTGGTCGCCAAAGCCGTAGATAACTATCATATGTTGTTCTTTTGATTGGTTGCACATAAATAGACTATCACGTCCATCGCCCTGTCAGACAGGGGTCCAGGGAAGTAAATATTGTGGGAAGAAATATCCGGGGAATTCTTTGGCTAGGCTTGTATAGGCCTAATGATGTGGACATCCTACAAAAGGGCCTCACTGAGACTCTGGGGAGTCTCTGGGTCAGGAACCTATCCCTCCAGCATGTTTTGTTTATTGTGATGACAAGGTTTAGATCCCTGGAGCGTGTGGCTCCTAGGGATTGGGATTTCTTTAAGTGTAGCATGTCCAACAAAGTTCCTCATTAGCACTCATCAAGAAAAATCTTGATGACTGGATGGGAGATAGAAAATTCACCTGCTTGACAGGGGCACAGGAAAATAATTTTCTTGGGTGGCAAAAGCCAGGGTACCTTTTGGCTAGGCTTGTATAGGCCCTAGGGCCAATAGCCTAGTACCTGTCTATGAACCTATGAACCTATGAATAAGTACAAACATGCAAACATCAAATAGGAAATTAAACAATTTATTGAGAGAAAGCAAAAATACAGGCAACAAAAATATACTAATACCTAACAGCCATCCCTTTTTGAGATGAGTGGCGCAGTGGTGCAGTGTTTAGCATTGTTGCCTCACAGCAAGAGGTTCGCTGGTTCAATTCTCAGTGGGGGTAGTTTCTGGGTGGAGTCTGCATTCCCTCCCTGCATTTGCATGAGTTTCCTAACAGGGCCAGTTCCCAATGCATTTCAGCAAGAGATGTCTACTAAAGTCACCAAGTCTTGGTTTTGTCTGAGTGTTGATCAGACTTGCCCTAATGTAAGGAATAAACTATAACCTTTTTGAAAATCCATCAGTTTATTGCTTGCTCGACATAAAATTGCTCAGACTAAAGTCTGGAATCTTCATCTCTGATAACCACTTTGTCTGCATAATTATGAGCATAATTATTTCATCCCACTCAATAATAACACTACTTTGAATACATAAAGCAGGGTGTGACCTGGCTTCTATTAATTTGTTTTCTTTATAGGTCAGCAAGTAAGGCTAGATTTAAGACTTTAATACTCCCATCAAACAGTAAAACTAGTATCAATAACTGGAAACAGTACAAGATTGACTAAAAATCATTAGCAGTAGTACAATATTACCTTAGACGTTGCGCTAATCAACAATAGTGCAACAGCAACTAGATGCAAGAGTACAGTATTACTTAAAAGTACTAGCAGTGTAGGCAGAACAGCAGTGTGAATTTCACTAATGCAAGCTGATGAAATACAGCCATTAAGTTAATAAGTAAATAAGCAGACACTAATTGCATTGTTTCAATTAAAATAGTAAGTCTATAAAGCTTATTATTTAATTGCAATAAATCACATGAAAACTAAACAATGATTTCCACTCTGTGTAACAAACAGCAATGCAAAACTGTAGGCATAGGTTCATAGGTTCATAGGTTGGTACTAGGCTATCGGCCCTAGGGCCTATACAAGCCTAGCCAAAGAATTCCCCGGATATTTCTTCCCACAATATTTACTTCCCTGGACCCCTGTCTGACAGGGCGACGGACGTGATAGTCTACTTATGTGCAACCAATCTAAAGAACAACATATGATAGTCATTTATGCAAAAGTCTTTGAGTGCAGTCAGTAAAATTACCAAAAATAGACTTTGATTTTCATCAGGACAAACATTATTAAATAAATCCAGAAATAAAACTGGGATTCAGTTAGTAATGCAATAAGGAATTTTTTTTGTTGTTCTTCTTTCGGCTTTTCCAGGTTAGGGGTCGCCACAGAAGAACTCCGGTTCGCTAATGATTGGCAGTAGATTTTTTACAGGTGCTAAGGTGCCAGCTCAACGCCCAACCTTCATTTATTGATTTATCCTTAATTTGGATGGCACAGTGGTGCAGAGGTAACATTGTCACCATACAGCAAAAGATTCTCTGGTTTGATTCTTGGCTAGAGTGCCTAATGTTTTGGCGGGATGTTGTTTATTTTATTATTATTTTTTTAATAATATGCTTTTTTGGAGAACCACACCTGAAAGTAATTTGTTCATGTGATTTATAGAGCCAAGGGTACAAGTGCCTTATTTGTATATAAAATGTAAAAATGGACCTGAGATCGTGTGAAATAGTTTAACACTACCATATTAAGTTGCAATCTCTCAAGTTAGTTGGCAAATAACTTAGGAAACAGTGGACTTCATGAAGTAAGAAAAAACAATATAAATATGAAATTTAATATGAAACTCTTCAAAATTATATAAAATTAGTGAGTTGCTTTTAAGAAATAATTATATCATTGATATGATGGGCATAATATTATAGCTTTAGTGAATACTATAAGAGTATAATTTGTAAGTGGAAAATCAATCCAGCAGTAGTGGATGTGATTAATGATCACTGAGAAGAGTCATACTTTGGTGTTATTTAGTGATTGTGCATTCATATGTGTTTTAATTGTGAAGTGCTAATGTAGGAAACATGCATGTGTTCTTTCTTGAAGATTTCTGAACATCACTGAAGAAGAAAAAAATGACAGTATTATGAAGGGTCTATATCAGAACATCAAAGTTTCAAAACTTTGAATGTTCTAATATCGACCCGTTTTAATCGAATGCTAAAAATAGCAAAGCTGCAGAACACTGAATTCTTTCCTAGGGAAAGAATTCAGTTGGGCGGTTGTGTGTCTTCGCTACTTTCAGTGCTATGGTGGAGATTTATGGGTCGGGATCAGGTAAGTGTGCGATTGTGTCATTGTTAGGATTAGGGTGTGGGTTAGGTGAGTTAGGGTTAGGGCGCAGGTTAGGTGAATTAGGGTCAGGGGTGGGTTAAGTGAGTTAGGGTTAGGGCGCACGTTAGGTGAGTGTGCGATAGTGATGGACCTTAAGGTTAGGGTTAGCGTTAAGGTAAGTGGATAGATAGTAGTGTATGAATAGTTTAGTGTAGGGTTAGTTGTATGATTATAAGTGTATGTGGGTGTATTGATGTTTTTTAGGTGTGCTTGTGTTGTTTGTATGTGTTTTGGAATAGCCCAAGGAAAAAAATTCTCTGTTCTGAATGTTCGATATTATGTGGTTTAGATATTTTAGGTTCGATGAAATAGCGTTTGCTATTTTCATCTTTCGATAATGTGATATAAACGCATTATGAATACATGAGAAAGTTGTAATGTTTAGGGGAAGGATGAACAAACTAATTGCTTTACTGTTGTGAGTCTTTTTAAGATGCTGTAGACATTAGCCTAGCACAACTTTACTTGACTGGACTGAGATTTTGCATGTGTATATAATTATGGGGTTTGTATTAACTTTTTGTAGGAGGATGGCAGGCATACATTGTCATCGCTGTGTCATTTCATGGATTAATATACCATTAGTTTTTTGCCTATGACTGTGGTCTTTTTTGCATGGGCAGCAATGATGCAAAACAAAAGTTCAAAGTAGAGAAATCACAATTTTAGCCATGAAGAAAATTGCATCCTCATGGTAGCCCTTAGAACATATGAGCAAAATCTGTTTGGTAAAGGGTGCCTGAAATAATCTAAGAAGACAAATGCCTAGAATCAAGTTGTCCTGGACATTAATGCAGTAGGTGGCAGAAGATGGATATTGACACAGTGCAAGAAGAAGGCAGATGATATGGTAGGATGTGCTAGAATCAAGGCGAGGCAGAATGCAATTGCCTATACCAGTACTGGTGGGGGTCTCCAACAATTATCCCATTAACAGTAGACAGTGGACACTGAAAAGAGGATTGTGAATTGTATGCTATGCAGGGTGTGTGTGGCAGGAAATGTAACACACCCCGTGCATTGTCAAAGTGATGTATGGCACTTTACAATCCTTGCAGTGTCCACAGGCACTGAAAAGCGGATTGCAAATGGAATGGAATGCAGGGGGTGTCTGACAGGAACTGTCAGACACCCCCTGCATTGTGAAAGTGCTGTACAGCACTTTAGAATCCCTTCAGGGTCCGCGGACACTGAAAAGAGATCTGTGAATGGAATGCAATGCAGGGGGTGACAGGAACTGTAACACAAGTCCTACATTGTGAAAGTGCCGTATGGTACTTTACAGTAAAATAGTGTCCTCAGACATGCACCTCTCAACCTCTTAGAGCAAGAAATCTGGACAAAGCCATTACCAAAAGTGGGGCAGAATCCCAGAAATAGGGACTTTTTTTAAATATTGATCTTACAAACTTAGAAAGTTGATAGAATAACAGGTTTTGCATTACCATGGATTATCATGAAGAGTATGTCATCTGCAACTGACATGCTGATATTTTGTACATTGAAAGATTTATATTTAAAATAGTTGTATTATTTTTTTTTCCTTTTATATGAGCAAAGTTTAAGCATAGCTGACCAGGTTTGCACACAGCGGCACTTTGCTCAGCAGTGCTTAAACGTCTTTGTAAGCACTATATACAAATTTATATCTGAAATCTTTAATAGCAAGTTAGCGTAGTGGTTGGAGATCTGGCTTTGAATGCAGTAGTTCACGGTTCAAATGCCAAGACAGGTCATTTAGCTTTTACATGGGAAAGCACTGTGAACTTATTTTTTTATTATTTAGTGATGTAATAATTGATATTTGTTAATCAGGGTAGCGTAGCTGGTCGAAAATTTCAGTGTCAGTGGATATATGATGTGAAATCCCACATATAAACACAAGTGTCTCATACAGTATAGTCACACACCAAGGTAATGTAATGAAAGTGTATAGGGGGACTTCATGTAAAGCAAATTATTTACACTTAATAATATGTCAGTAATGGTTAATTAATATGCAATTCTTAATTTTTTTAAAATGAAAACTGAACAATGCTTAGCAGAGCTTAGCTCTGCTTAGCTGGTTTGCTTAGAAGTCTAATTCTAAGCAGCATTCAGCCCAGCTAAGTGGATTTGCAGACTGCTAAGCACTGATCAGCATTTGCCACTTTAAGCACTGCTCAACTCAGCTTAGCAGGTTTATAGGTTCATAGGTTCATAGGTAAGTACTAGGCTACCTGCCCTTTCAGGCCATTTTAAGCCTAGCCAGTACTCCCATGTGAGAATCAAACCCTGTACTTTGTGTCTGTAAGGTAAACACCTTAACCATTAGGCCAATCTCCCACCCAAAATAAATTCCCACTGTCAGTCTCAAACCCAGGACCTTGGTAACACTAGTCTGTATGACCTACCACTAAGCCATGACTCTCACTGCTGAGTTTTGCTCAGCATTTTCAAAAATGGTCCAATGATGTCAAAGGGCAGGAATATGGCCTTATTTAAAAGGCTCAGGTGGAAATACAGGCAGAACCCATTAGAGTCTGATCCATGTAGATGCTATGGCAGGTGCTGGTGAAGGAGTGAGCATTCAGGCACAGTGCTGAGGCATTTTGGTGTCTAGGGTCATGGCTAGACTCCTTGCAAAGAACCATAACATCAGACTGCTGCAGGGCCAGAACCAGGGCTCAGAATACAAGGCTGAGGCCTGGGACCATCTGGTAACTGAGCTCACCAATGCCACAGGCATCCCCCGCACTGGTGAGCAGGTCCATCATCATTATGACTACCTGAAATGGAGGAAGGGGGTTCTCATGGTTCAATGGATCCAGGATGGTACGGACGTAAATGCCCCAGAAGTTTGTAAGTATAGCAACTGGTGAGTTATCAAATTATAGCATGAAATCTGATAGACAGGTATGCATAATGGTGTGTTTTTTCCCCACAGCTGCAGAGGAGAAGGCTTGTAATGTTTGTAATGTGGATGCCCATGGACAGATATATCTTGCAGTGTGTATATATATATATATATATATATATATATATATATATATATATATATATATATATATATATATATATATATATATATATATATATATATATATATATAGTCCAGTAAATAAGAAAGTGTAATTGTTTACCACCATTAGGTATAGTGCATTCTGAGTGTACTGAATTAATAAAGTTTGTCAGACCGATATTAATCTACAGGATATGCAGTACTACTGAATTTAGAATTGCAATTGTAATAAAACACTGTGCCATGTTACTCAAATAAAGATTTATACCACACATTGTTGTGTTTAATCTGGTATGTTAGTCAAGAAATATAATGTGTACAGGTGCTTCACTGCAAATATGGCTTTGACAGCATGCATTAACTGAGGTTGTTCTGATAACCAGCTGTTATGCAAAACTGTAGATTGTGGAGCTGTAAAACAAGATATAAATGAAATATGTCCTGCACTAAGATCTGAACCTTGAATAGTAATGTGTAATGTATTATAGTGTGTCCCCTGCAGCATTGCCTTGTGTTAACCTTGGCATTTCAGATCTATGTAGTCCTGAATGTGGGTATGCTGGTGCAGGCAAGTATGAGAGTGTAATAGGTGGAGACTGCAAATATATGATGTCCAAATGTAAGTGGTCAGGTATGCAACCCAGCACCCTGCTATGGTCTGTACAGATTACACATATTCACATCTACTAGGGGTTAAATGTGTACAGCTGCTTTCAGAGAATTAATACACAGTACACTATCTGTCATGCATGAATCTCAGGCATGTATGTTCAACTGTCACTACAGTCTTTGGTGACATTACACTTAGATTACAAGGTCAGACTGTCTAACCAAGTGAGTACGGCAGAAATCACTCAAGCAAGAGACAGCAGTTCTTTAGTATCTCAGTGTGATGAGAAGTAGCTATGTCATTCATTTTTTGCACATAAAGGCCATAGTTGGAATCCAGGGAGTGGTACTAAGATGTGTGATTATTTACACTCCAGTAATCTTTAATATTTGTAGAAACAGTCAGTGTTAACAGATATGTTCTCCACAGGTCTTACAAGTAAAGAAATGTTTGTAGTAGCTGTATGAAGGGTATACTAATAAACCATGTCCAACTGTTCCAGTGTCCAACCCCATGTCTGCCAATGACAGCAGGATGGGTACATACACCATGCACTCTTCGCAATACATGTCTCTAAAGTGTCACACTGTCATGGCTAGTGATCACTGCTGCCAATAACCTTGAACACAGATATGAATCCAGGTGAAGTATGCCAGTACCACACTCACACAACATCAGTGCAGAGTACACCTTCTTCATCATATATGTAACCCTGACATGTACGAGTCCCCTCTAGTCATGTACCCAGAGTTGTCACAGTTTGCCCCATAAAATTCCAGGTTGACAGTTTAACAGTTATGCATATGCTAGAGAAGCTATGGACCTCAGGTAGATGTAAAGTGAGGGCAGACCTGTAGAGTGTTGAGTAGTAATGTTGTGAAAAATAGATGCCTATACAGTTGTTAATGGACTTTTTTCTCTCTCCACCCACCCCTTATCTGCATCAGTAATTATTATTCATATACTAAGGGTATGTTGTTCTCAAAACCTAATGGGACTTGTATTCTATTATTGTTCATATATTTAATTGGTTGTATTTCAACATACCTTGTTCAAATACCGTTGTTGGTGGCCTATTACCATAAATTTAACTAGCATGTTGTTACAATGCTGGCTGTTATTCCATTTATGCATGCATTCTGTTTGCTATGCAATTGTTTCAATTCTTATTAAATACCAAGTTGTAAGCATATATACGGCCAAATAACGAAAAATATATACCAACTATATGCTAAAAAGGACTGTAGCTCACTGCAAATGCTTACTTTCAAAAAATCACTTTTAATAGAAAAAAAAAATAAAAATGAACTCCTGAGGGTTAAAACTATTTTACATATAGATAAAGAGATTTCATCTGCTAACTGCAGACTTCATCAGAACAGTAAGATGTGTGTTGCTCCCTCCTATATAATACATTTTTGAAAAAGTCACGATTCAATAGGAATGCTCACTCAATTAACCTTCTCATGAATAAAACATAACATTATGAATATTCATTAATTCTGCTCATTCAAACTGCACAGTTTTGCATTGCACCCTGTTGCCATACCGTTTCTAAGTATACGTATAAAACAATCACGTGCTTATATATATATATATATATATATATATATATATATATATATATATATATATATATATATCACATTTAGGTATAAAAACACATTATATAAGATATATATATATATATATATATATATATATATACTGATATGTTTTGTGGTAAAAAAATATGTACTTCTTTAGAACATAATATTACACGTTTGTTATATAGTATAAGAACACATTTGTTCATAAAAAAACATGTATAACTATAAAAATGCTCATATGTGTTATGTTAAAAAATATATACATCTTTAACACTCAATATTGCACTTTTATTTAGTCACTGTATCCTGACATGTTGACTTCTTTCTTATTGTACCAGCTTTCTTTTATTTTACTATTAACTTATTTCTAACTTTATTCTGTGCATACATGTACCCTACTACAACATGTCATTCATATCCTTGCATCCAAGATTGGTTTAGTGGGAATATAGTCATTCATCCCAGGTTCTTTGGTTGCATTTAACCTGAGTTGCCATTTGACCTCTTTTTCAGCTAAGTTGACCTTAACATTTCCTAGTCCACCTTTACCTGTTCTAAAATCCCAAACTTAAACACATGGTTTGCATCATATTTAAATATGTGTCTACACAAAGCATTGTTTTTATCATTTTTCCTTATAAAGTAGGTATGATAGTATATCCTGTTCATCAATTGTCTGTCCGTCTTGCCCACATAATAACTCGGACATGCCATACACTTGGCCAAGTATATGACATGTTGGGATGAACAACTCCCTTTCTTAAACCTTACTGTAGTGTGGATGACGTCCCCTAATGTAATTATTTTCTCTTCTATAATATCCTTATGCTGCTGACACTGCCCACATTTTTGGTGTACCTGTCCCCAGTGTCACCCTTTATTCTGCCTTTCACTCTCTCAAACCTATTCTTAAGGTTAGACCCAGTCTTGTAAACATACACAGGCCCTGTACCCACTTTACTGTAAACCAAGTTATCGCTTCTTAAAATATTCCAATTTTGTCTCATTATTTTCTTTATCTCCTCACATATGGACTGCAGTCCGCTACACAAGTTTATGGTATGAATTGTCCTTCTCATTCTCATGTTCTCCCCTGTTTTTCTCCAACCCAATACCAAGAAGTGGTTTGTATTTTTACCCCATTCTCTCAGTACATATTGAGTGACATCATCAGTTAAATATCTGGGGCAACTCCTTTCCCCAAATAATGTTCCTATATATTCTAACTCTTTCTTCATTTCATTGAAGTCAGATGTCATTCTCACAGCTCTTATGCACTGACCCTTAATGATGCTCTTTTTTGACTTGCTGGGTGACAACTAGTATAGTCTAAATATGAGTGGCTAAAGGTTTCTTTTCTTTATATTCTGGATTTAAATCCTACTGTCCCATTCAATATAAAGGTGTCTAAGTATGCTATCCCTGTCATGCTACCACTATGGGTGAATTTTAAATAACTACTGATGTCATTCAAATACTTCACAAATGCATCTACTTCACTTGTTGTACCATCCCATAAAATAAAAATATCATCCAAAAACCTTGTGTAGCATATACACTTGCTAGCATATTGACTATCCAAATATACATTATATAATGTGTTTTTATACCTAAATGTGATATATATATATATAAGCACATGCAATTGTTTTATAGGTATACTTAGAAACTGTATGGCAACAGGGTGTAATACAAATCTGTGCAGGTTGAATGAGCAGAATTATTGAATATTCATAAGGTTGTTTTATTCATGCGAAGGTTAATTGATTGAGCATTCCCATTAGATCTTGACTTTTTCAAAAATGTATTATATAGGGGAGAGCAACACACATCTCACTGTTCTGATGAAGTCTGCAGTTAGCAGATGAAAGCACTTAACCTGTGTGTAAAATGGTTTTAACCCCCAGGGGTTCATTTTTATTTCTTTTCTGTTAAAAGTGATTTTTTGAAAGTAACCATTTGCTGTGAGCTACGGTCCTTTTTAGAGTATATTTGGTATATATTTTTGGTTATTTGGTCATATATACACTTACAACTTGGTATTTAATAGTAGTTTTGGTGCCATGGACTCACTGGATGAAATTCCCTCTATGTTCTCCCCAGTTAGAAGAGACGATATCCACTGGTTACAGTGTGAGGTGGACATCTTGAAGGGAGAACTAACAAGGCTGATAGAGGTGTTCAGTCAACCAAATTTGCACAGTGACAACCAACCCTGTGTGATGATGTCATCAAGGAATTTGGAGGAAGGGAGATGTGAGAATCACAGGACTAGAGACAGAACAAGCCATGGAAATTATGGAAGCCAGCATAGCAGTGGAAATCGACCCTCTTATGCGGTTGCAGCTGGCCAGGAAGTGGTGTTGGAGGGCGTTTGAAATGAAAAACGCACAGGCAACAAATTGGAGGACATTTATGAAGCTGCAAAGGCTAAGATGAAGAGAGCTGCCCCTACTAGGACCTATTCAACAGTTGCACAACTACAGAATTTAGGTACTGTGAATTCCTCAACTTTTAAGAGTAATGGCAAACAGCAGGCTACTGCTAGTAAAATAAATATTAATGTATTATGTGGTGCAGGGTTGGAATCATATTTAGAGAAACAGTTTACTTTTAATAAAGAGAAACTGAGCCTTATGGACAACTGTACTGACAAACATTAAGAAAATTATGAAAATACTCTGAAAGACTTGATACATGACTTTGGGAAACAGCTGGGGGTTATTCAAGGGTTACAAATGGATAATGTATACTTGAGTAGATGCCTTGAGTTAAACATTGTGCCTATGGGGCTTCAATTTTTCAAGATACCAATGGGAATTGAATTAAATGCAGAAAACAAAAAATAATGCAATTTGTTGTTTGACAGATTTGATTTTAAATTTATGGAGTTTTTAATTAAATGTAATGACAATAAGTTATGTCATTTGTTAAAGGATGTTGAACAATTGAATGAAAAAATACAGAAAGATATGTTATTTAGCCAGTGGGAAAAATTATATGTGAAGCAATATGACTTTGTAGATGACAAGAGTAAGAAAATATTTAACAAGAATTGTCGCAAATTACAAAGAGATATTGAACAGTATGATGAACAAATGGCTTACACATGGAAGAAGGAAGACAGAGCACATAACAGTACTTATGGTAGAGGTAGGAAATATTGCCCTTACATGGACAGAAATGAAAATAGTGCACATTATAATGGTGAAAAAGTTTTTTTAGGCAGGAATCAACAATGGAGAGGGGAGCACAGGGATGCATGGGGGGGGAAGGGGGGTGCACTATTGGCAGGGGAAGGAAGGATGGAGAAAAGAGGCATCGAAGTGGAGATAAAGCAGCACAATGCTGTACAATTCAGTATGGGGCAATTTAATATATATAATTACACACAATTAAAGCTTGAGAAAACACACTTCATGTTGTTTACCAAAGGCATGAAATATGTCCCTTATGAAAAATTCAATATAGTAGATACCTTATTGGAGTTTAAATTGTACTTGAGGAAATTAAATTTGGGCATATACTTTCAGGACAACCAAAAAAGAGTACAGGAGAATGTGTTTAAGAAAAAAAGTAAATATACTCCCCTTTTACATCCTACATTAGTCACATATGAGAGGTTGGTCACAGAGGAAATGTATAAGTTACAAGAGAAGTGTATGAAAGGAAAGAGAAGATACAATTTAAGTAGGGAGGAAAACAAATTATCAAATGAAATATGTTATGAGGCTGACATTCGAGTTATGAAACCGGATAAGGGGGGGTGTAGTACTAGTAGAAACACAGGATTACAACAACAAAATATTTGAAATATTACATAATGATAGTAAGCATATGGTATCTTCTATCAGTGAAGTAAACATTGGACATAGAAGGATTGATTTATATCTAGAGGAGTTCCTTTTGGACAATAGGATAGATATGAATTTGTACAATTTTTTCAGAGTGGAACATCCAGTACTTGCCACCATAGTAGGGATCCCAAAGATCCATAAAAGTATTGAAGATCCCCCTTATAGGCCAATTATTTCCAGTAGTAGGTTTAATACATTCCCATATGGGAAAGTAATAGATGGATGGTTAAAACCAATATACGATAGAGTGCGTCATATAGTGAAAGACTCATAGGTTCATAGGTTATTAGGCAGGTACTAGGCTATTGGCCCAAGGGCCTACATAAGCCTAGCCAACAAGGTTCCCTGGCTTACGCCACCCAAGAAAGTTATTTTCCTGTGCCACTGTCAAGCAGAGACACAGAAGTGATTTCCTATCCACTTATCAAGATTTTTCTTGAAGAGTGTTAATGAAGAACTTTGCTTGACATAGATGGGTAGCTTGTTCCAGAGTATGGGAAGTCTCTGGGACAGGAATGTATCCCTCCAGCATGTCCTGTTTATTGTGGTGACAAGGTTTAGGTCCCTAGAGTGTGTAGCTTTGAGGAATTGTGATTTCTTTAGGTGTAGCATGTCCAACAGCTCTGGGTTTGACATAGCTTTATATGTTAGGCAGAGATCACCTCGGAGTGGGTGATGTGCTATGGAGTAAAGCTGGAGTTTTTTTGAGGTGGTCAGTGTAGGGCATTTGTTTGAGGCCAGGAATCCTCTTTGTGAGGTACTTCTGTGGCCTTTCCAGCTGCTGCAGATGTCTTGTGAGGTAGGGACTTTTTGGGAAGGTTGAAATGAGAAATTTGGAAGGAAGGGTTAGTGTTTGTAACCATTGATGTGGTGGATTTGTTCTCCTGCATCTCAAAGGAAGAATGACTAGAGAGGTTTAGTAACAGTATTTAGAAGTAGATGAACTTTGAGTGGGAAAAGGCTAGTTTAATTTGTGAGTTTATGTCTATTGTACTGGATTTCAATTACATCTGGTTCGAGGGTGAATACTATAGACAAAAAAGCAGGATAGCCATGGAGGGCGGTGTGTGGCCCTCCTATATGCAAATAAAGTTTTACTAGATTGGGAAAGTGAATATATTCTGAATAGTCAACATGCTAGCAAGTGTATATGCTACACAAGGTTTTTGGATATTTTTATTTTATGGGATGGTACAAAAAGTGAAGTAGATGCATTTGTGAAGTATTTGAATGACATCAGTAGTTATTTAAAATTCACCCATAGTGGTAGCATGACAGGGATAGCATACTTAGACACCTTTATATTGAATGGGACAGTAGGATTTAAATCCAGAATATAAAGAAAAGAAACCTTTAGCCACTCATATTTAGACTATACTAGTTGTCACCCAGCAAGTCAAAAAAGAGCATCATTAAGGGTCAGTGCATAAGAGCTGCGAGAATGACATCTGACTTCAATGAAATGAAGAAAGAGTTAGAATATATAGGAACATTATTTGGGGAAAGGAGTTGCCCCAGATATTTAACTGATGATGTCACTCAATATGTACTGAGAGAATGGGGGTAAAAATACAAACCACTTCTTGGTATTGGGTTGGAGAAAAACAGGGGAGAACATGAGAATGAGAAGGACAATTCATACCATAAACTTGTGGAGCGGACTGCAGTCCATATGTGAGGAGATAAAGAAAATAATGAGACAAAATTGGAATATTTTAAGAAGCGATAACTTGGTTTACAGTAAAGTGGGTACAGGGCCTGTGTATGTTTACAAGACTGGGTCTAACCTTAAGAATAGGTTTGAGAGAGTGAAAGGCAGAATAAAGGGTGACACTGGGGACAGGTACACGAAAAATGTGGGCAATGTCAG
The DNA here is from genome assembly GCF_019279795.1 of Protopterus annectens. NCBI lineage: Eukaryota > Metazoa > Chordata > Ceratodontiformes > Protopteridae > Protopterus > Protopterus annectens. The sequence goes on from NC_056729.1 coordinate 1,076,056,305, forward strand.
CAGCATAAGGATATTATAGAAGGGAAAATAATTACATTAGGGGACGTCATCCACACTACAGTAAGGTTTAAGAAAGGGAGTTGTTCATCCCAACATGTCATATACTTGGCCAAGTGTATGGCATGTCCGAGTTATTATGTGGGCAAGACAGACAGACAATTGATGAACAGGATATACTATCATACCTACTTTATAAGGAAAAATGATAAAAACAATGCTTTGTGTAGACACATATTTAAATATGATGCAAACCATGTGTTTAAGTTTGGGATTTTAGAACAGGTAAAGGTGGACTTAAGGGGAGGAAATGTTAAGGTCAACTTAGCTGAAAAAGAGGTCAAATGGCAACTCAGGTTAAATGCAACCAAAGAACCTGGGATGAATGACTATATTCCCACTAAACCAATCTTGGATGCAAGGATATCAATGACATGTTGTAGTAGGGTACATGTATGCACAGAATAAAGTTAGAAATAAGTTAATAGTAAAATAAAAGAAAGCTGGTACAATAAGAAAGGAGGCAACATGTCAGGATACAGTGACTAAATAAAAGTGCAATATTGAGTGTTAAAGATGTATATATTTTAACACAGCACATATGAGCATTTTTATATGTTATACATGTTTTTTAATGTGCAAATGTGTTCTTATACTATATATCAAAAGTGCAATATTGTGTTCTAAAGAAGTACATATTTTTTACCACAGAACATGTGTTTTTATACCTAAATGTGATATATATATATATATATATATATATATATATATATATATAAAGCACATGTAATTGTTTTACAGGTATACTTAGAAACTGTATGGCAACAGGGTGTAATACAAAACTATGCAGGTTGAATGAGCAGATATAATGAATATTGATAAGGTTATGTTTTATTCATGAGAAGGTTAATTGAGCATTTCCACTGGATCTTGACTTTTTCAAAAAATGTATTATATAGGGGGGAGCAACACACATTTCACTGTTCTGATGAAGTCTGCAGCTAGCAGATGAAAGCGTTTAACCTGTGTGTAAAATAGTTTTCACTCTCAGGGGATTTGTTTTCTATTAAAAGTGATTTTTTGAAAGTAAGCATTTGCAGTGAGCTATTGAGCTATGGTCCTTTTTAGCATATATTTGGTATATATTTTTGGTTAATTGTTAATTCTATTGTTCTGGGTTAATTGGAACACCCACACATGCTGTTATAACTAATTTTGAAATATTTTATTCATGACTAACCAATACATTTTTGAAAAACCTCAACACCATAGCACTTTTGGGAAGGCAGATCCCAGTGGATCCGCCTGTCCCACCTCATCTGGCCGCAGCACCAGGCCCCAGTATGTCTGGGACCCAACTGAGAACTGCCTCCTCCTCTGGTCCTGCATCATCCTCAGGTGGAACTGCCTCAGGGTGCAGGTCTTTCAACCCCTGGGTGCGGGTACGGAGAGGAATTAGTCTCCTGCAATCAGTTCTGAGGTACAGTGCACAGGGTCATCCAGACAGAGTTGGATCTATGCTTGACCCAGATCGAGGGCAGACTGGCTCACCTTGAGGGGCAGCCTGTCCCTGTTGTCCAGCCCCCAGTACAGACACCTTCAGGGCCGTGAAAAGGCAGTGGTGACTGCCCATGGGTGGGGACCTCAGTCCCATTGTTTCCATCTGGGGGGACATGGGCCTCCAATTCCTAACCACCCTCCCCGTCCAAGGTGTTTACCACCCTAATGTGTCATATACCACCCCTGTCTGCTGTCTTGTCTGTCTTGTCTATCTGCAAAAGCAACCTCTCCTGCCCAACTTACGCCTCAAAAGTACCTACAACCTTTCCCCTACATCCCACTCTCACCTTAAAAAAAGGGGGCATCTGTCCCCCCAAAAAATCATGTCCCAAACATAGCTCTCCATTTCACCCCCACATACACTGATGTCAGTCAATTTACCCTTGAATTACTCAACCAATGTATGTCACTCACACCCCTCCCTGTGTGGTGTGAGTCTCTAAATTCTAAATTGTCCACATCATTCACAGCTGTTGCTGCAGAAGAAATGGAGAGGTATGGTCCTTTCCTACACCCGTCCTGCACATCCCTAGCTGCAATTTATAATGTTTTTCCTCCTGCTTGCCCCCATTTCACCACTTTTCTATCACCCTTTTTTTCTTTTCTTTTTTTTGGAAATAGAGACAGTTTAAGTGGGAATATGTGGCGCTAAGCAAAGCTAAGGGAAGCTAAGCATCCCTTGGCATTGCAGAGCATCATGCAAACCTGTGCAAACCCACTTAAAACTGCTTAAAACTGCTTTAATCACTCTGTCTCAATCAGCCCCTGTTCTGCCCAGCAACAAAATAACCAGCATTAACAGGTCTCAAACATAGGACCATATGCACTATAGCCACAGCAATGTACCACTACAGAAAATGAGCTAAGGGAGTTTACAATGCTTTTTCAGACATATTATTAATTACAGTCATTTAAAATTAGGGAAAAAGATATCACTAGCAAGTCTCAAAACCAGGTCTCTGTGCACTGCAGTGAGAGCAACACATCACTAAGCCAAATGATCTGTGGGAATTTGTAATGCTTTTTCAAACATGTCATGCATTACAGTCATTCAGCATTAGGGAAAAAAAGATATCACTGCCCAGTCTTGAATCCAGAATCTACTGCACTAAAGTCAGAGCAACATACCATTATGCCAAATCAGCTGTAGGATTTTGTGATATTTTTTCAAACATATCATGCATTACAGTCATTTAACATTAGGGAAAAAGACAAAGCTGAAGAGTCATGAACACAGGACCTTCTAAACTACAGTCACAGCAACACACCACTACACCATATCAGCTCTGGGAATTTATTGATGCACATACCTCTCAACCTCTTAGTGCAAGAAATCTAGATGAAGACTGACAAAATGGGGGACAAATGCCCAACAATACGCACATATTTTGCATAGTGCAGTTATACATATAAGAAAGATGCTAGAGTAACATGGCTTGTTTTAACATACATTTTCGGAAGGATTTGAAGTGTGAAACTCAAAGCTCTGTCATTATTTAGTGCCATCAGACCTCAGATTATCCCAGTTATTTTCCAGAATGCAACAAATATTCTGAGGAACAGACCAAAAATATGAGCACAACATCTGGACATTGTGTGAAAATATGTACAGTTTTTGATATGCTGCATTTGAACATTTATCAGGCAGTACAGGGATATATACCTTTAGGGCAAAAAACATCACTGCCAAATTATGAACACAGAACCATTTGAACTGCAGTCAGGGCAACATACCAATAGACCAAATGACCTCTTGAGTACAGCAACTGAGTTTTATGAACAGATTCTAATAGCCAGTCACACAGTACTCGAACATATAGTGGCTAAAATCACAGTGTTTGGGCCTCTGAGACAGACAGAACCAGTACACAGACAAATAAATGGTGCAAAGTGTCACATGTGACTGTACAGATTTCCACGGAATGTCCAGGGGTATGACTCATATTTATGGCCTGTTCCTCATAACATTTACAGTATTATGCTCAACCACTGGGGTGATATCAGAATGGAAGTCACTAAATAATAATACACATTTGAGTGTCAGACTTCAAATCCCTCAGAAAATGAATGTCAAAACAAACCTTGTTACTCTAGCACTTTTCTAAGGTTATGGCACCAATATTTAAAATCTCTCCCTATTTTTGAACCTTTGTCCACACATTTTTTGTGCTTTGTCCACATTTCCTGTGCTAAGAGGTTGAGAGGTATGCAGACATAGCATGCAAAACTATGGACACAACACATCAAGCCAAACAGTGGGCACTATTTCTACCTACCCTCTGTGATGCTGTAGCTCCCCACACCTCCATAATGTCCTCCTGTCAGGCCAGGAAAAGGGGCAAGGCCCACATGAAGGCCTTAATTATAGCACTATGTTCATACCTCCCAACCGTACCGAATTACTCGGTTTTTACTGGGTTTTGGGGTCCAAATAATGGGTTGCCATGATTCCCAAGTGGCACCCCTTCATTCCACTGTTTTTCCTAGCATTTTTTATTTTTAGTTTTTTTTTAACCAGTTTTGAGCTGACGTCATCATGTGCCCAATGATGTCAGCTCCGACAGGGCTATCAGCCTGTCGGAATTGAGCTCAAGGGCTCAGTGCACACATTTCTGGACTTTGAGTGGATTAGAGTGGGAAACAGTATTCAAATATGGATCTATTTTGCCATTCTCAAGTCCAGGGTGAAATCTGTCTTATCTGCAATGATGAGCAGAAACCGGGAAGTCCAAGGTGAATGAACGAGTAGGAAACATGTTTTTTTATTTGTGAAATCTATCTGCTGTTTTTTATTTATTCTGCAGGCAAACAGTGTTGTCTGATCTCAAGTCCAGGGTGAACACAGAGTGTGTGTGTGTGTGTGTGTGTGTGTGTGTGTGTGTGTGTGTGTGTGTGTGTGTGTAAATGTCCCAATTTAATACACTTGGTGGCTAGAGGTACTCAGGCTCAAACCATGTACTTTGGTACAGGGTAAAAAGAGCCTAAAGGTCCTAGCCACTACCACTTGTGAATTTATGCTTCATATTTTTGATCTGTTCCTCATATAATCAGTGATGTTTCGGGAATTTTGTGTCAAATCACTAAAGGATTTAATTCACTAAATAATGACATGCATTTGAAAGACTTCATATTTTTCAGAAAATAAATGGTAACATAAAACCTATTATTTTAGCAATGTTCTAAGTTTATAAGATCAGTATTGCTTTTCAGGACTGTGGCAAGTCAATGAAGGATTGAATTCAATAAATAATTGCAGACATTTGAATTTCAGACTTCATATTCTTCAGAAAATAAATGGTAACACAAAACCTTTTATTCTAGCAATTTTCTAAGTTTATAAGATCAGTATTTGAAATGTGTCCCTATTTTGGGGTTGTATTTCCCTATTATTAGCTTTGTCCAGGTTTTTTTGTGCTAAGAGGTTCAGACCTATGGTGAGAAGTGTGAACTGAATTCACTAAATGATAACCATTTAAGTTTCAGTCTTCCTAGCCTATCTTTCAGAAAACAGCTGATTTGACATAGTGACATGTTGCACTGACTGTAGTGCACTGGGTCCTGGCTTCAAGACTTGGCAGCAAAATGGATCGTGGTAACATAACATTTTATTCTAGCAACTTTCCAAAATGTTTGTCCCTCCCAAAAAAAAAATGAAATTGAAAATAAGTGTGAGAAGCTGTGCAAGATGCCTATGGCTTACACTACTGTCATTCTATTTTTATCTCTCTCTCTCGTTCTATGTGTGTATATATATATATATATATATATATATATATATATATATATATATATATCAGTTTTGTCATTATTGGTTCATGCATTTTGTTTCATTGCCTACTAGAAAAATGTTCATACAATAAATTTACAATGCGCTCTGCCTAACGTATGCTGTATTATACAAGGAATATAATTTAATAAAGTCAGGAAGGTGTATCAAAGAACACATGCATGTTTCTTGTTTTGTGTGCAAGGGGTGAATGATTTGAAAACAGCCCAAAGGTAATCTTTATCCACCACTGCTGCATTTTCTTTGGATGTGGTATGGGTTTCAATGCTGTTTCAATGAATGTGAGTTTCAAGGGCAGACAATTTTTAATGCCAAGTCTATTTTTATTGTGAAACAGTATTGCTTTCTTTAGCATCTTTGTTTAGCAGATGTCTATTAGTGTTTGTGCACTGTGCTATAAAATGTAAAAATGAAATCCAAATAATCATTGTAGAAGTAAAGCAGTATGCACACATTAGTGTTTATGGTAAATGGGGCAAAATAGACAGGTAATGGGACAGTGGAATGGCTGCAGGGGGACTCTGGTGCCATATTTTGGTTGTCTGTTCTTCAGTTTGCGTTTGAAAGTTGGTATCCTACAATTCCATTGGAGTAGGTGGGGTTACGTGATTCTGTATGCAAATTTGATGTTAATCAGCATACAGATTTGTACCTATTTTTCATGGGCCTTATCCAGATTTTTGATGTTTCCAGGTTGAGAGGTATGACTATGTCGCCATGACATTGGGTAATGGGAAGGCAACCCAACTGTTCTGGATGCAATTAGCAAATGGGAGTAACAGATTGGTGCACAGGCCATCACCTGTTCATGAGCATTACTTATAAAAGGCAAGCCACTGCCTGTGCTAAACAGGTCTGATACTTTCATTAGGAAGACATGCTGTGACTTTTCACACCTTTTGTGGCTTTATTCTGAAAAAGGAGTACAGCATTATACCAGGTATGTCAAACAATTAAATATATAATGGAATGCAGATGGGGGGATGCAGTAATGGGAAATAGGAATTTAAACAGTAGCTCTCAACAACACTTCCTGGACTGGCATGTTGCTGTTCCTGATGGCTATGTCCGCAGCACACCTCTGAACTGTACAGATTTTTGCAAAATGTCCTGATTTTTGCCTCAAATGTTTGGTCTGTTTTACATAAAATTGTGGTTTTCTGGCAAATTAGTGGCTCTGGCCCCTGAGTCACCTCAGCAAGGGTCAGCTCACATATGACTACTACTGGATTGTCTGCTGTACAATACCGACTGTGACACTGCCAGCCCAGCTAACTGTGATGTTGTAAATAATCATGTCATTTGTGTATATTTATATCATGCATATGCATATCTTACAAGTGTAAGAGCTATATATATGTTATGTGGATATTAAACAACTGGCACAGAAGTGTGTGGGTTGAACTGTATGTTATGTACTGAGCTCATACCTTACAATTGTCCATAGTTTTGTAGACTGATTACATAGGATCACAGGATCATAGGAAGTTATTAGGATATTGGCCCTGAGGCCCTTATAAGCCTAGCCAAGAGTTTAGCCCATGTTTAGACAAGTTAGCACCCAAAGCTCCTGTCCATCTGGAACACAGGTGGAATCCCAGGGGTGTATAGGATGTTTGCCTTATATTTTTACTCACTTACTCCTACATTTGTGTTTTGTCTTGCAAACAGACTAATAGCACACATGTAAATGTCAGATGTCATAACCTTCAGATAACTCATGCGAATCCAAAACCTAGCATTCTATTAACTAAGTGTGTAAAAGCAATATTTATAAAGTGCCACTATGTGTTGGCCATTGTCACCTCTTTATTTCTGCCTTTGCCCAGATGTCTTGCTCTAACAGGTTACTGGCATAGAACAGAAATGTACAGTGAATATAATAGGTGTGCACACCCCTGTTAAAATGCCAGTTTTTGTGATATAAAAAATGAGACCACAATAAATCATTTCAAAACTTTTCCACCTTTAATGTAACCTATAACCTGTACAATTCAATTGAAAAACAAACAAATCTTTTAGGGGAAAAATATAAAAAAATAAAAAATGTACAATAAGCTGGTTGCATAAGTGTGCACCCCCTTAAACTAATACTTTGTTGAAGCACCTTTTGATTTAATTACAACATTCAGTTTTCTTGGCTAGGAGCTGATCAGCATGGCACATCTTGACTTATTTGCCCACTCTTTCTTGTAAAAGCGCTCCAAATCTGTCAGATTGTAAGGGTATCTCTTGTGCACAGCCCTCTTCAGGTCACCTCACAGATTTTCTATTGGATTTAGGCCTGGGCTCTGGCTGGGCCATTCCAAAACTTTAATTTACTTCTCATGAAGCCATTCTTTTGTTGATTTGGATGTATACTTGGGGTCATTGTTGTGTTGAAAGGTGAAATTCCTCTTCATCTTCAGCTTTCTAGCACACACCTGAAGGCTTTGGGCCAAAAGTGACTGGTAATTGGAACTGTTCATAATGCTCTCCACTTTGACTAAAGCCCCAGTTCCAGCTGAAGAAAAGCAACCCCAAATCATCATACTCCCACCACCATGCTATACCCTGGGGATGGTGTTCTTTTGGTGATGTGAAGTGTTGTTTTTGCACCAAATGTATCTTTTGGAATTGTGGCCAAAAATTTCAACCTTGGTCTCACATGCTTTTGGGAGACTTGATGTATTGTTTTGCAAATTTTAGCTGGGCCTGGATGTTTTTCTGTGTAAGAAAAGGCGTCCATCTTGCAACTCTACCCCATAGTCCAGACATATGGAGAAAATGGGATAATGTTGTCACATGTAGTACACAACCAGTACTTGCCAGAAATTCCTGCAGCTCCTTCAGTGTTGCTTTAGGTCTCTTGGCAGCCTCCCTGACCAGTTTTCATCTTGTCTTTTCATCAATTTTGGAGGGACATCCAGTTCTTTGCAATGTCACTGTTGTCCCATATTTTCTCCACTTTTTGATGACTGTCTTCACTGTGTTCCATGGTATATCCAATGCTGTGGAAATTTGTTTGTACCCTTCTACTGACTGGTACCTTTAAACAATGAGATCTCTTTGATGCTTTGTAAGCTCTTGGTGTACCCTGGCTTTTGTTGTAGTAGGCAACTGAGTAAATGTCAGGAAAATACTACTAGGACAGCTGAACTTTATTTGGGGTTAATCAGAGTCTCTTTAATTGATGGAAGGTGTGTACCCAAGAAGACTGAATGCTGTAATTAAATCAAGTGGTGCTTCAACAAAGTATTAGTTTAAGAGTGTGAAAACTTATGGGGTCTATATTACATGAACGAATGATCAAAATGACGAGTACAACATACTCGACACACTTTGATCACTTGTTCATGTAATCGAAACCTAAAATCCCTGAAAAATACAAAATCAAAAGATTTTGTTTGTCCCACATCTAACATACAACACACACACACATACAACCAATGTGAACAAACCCCTACAAACTCACATCATTCAAACACTTAAACACCTACACAAACACAAATACTTTTAAAACAAAGTGGGAGGCTTTGCCCCCCACATCCCCCAACTAAATATATCGACTCCGAGATCACTGTACATTGGGGTAAGGGCAATTTCCTGGTAATCGCAAAGCGACTTCTTACACAAGCGATTACCAGGAAATTGCCCTTTCCGCAATGCACAGTGATCTCGGAGTTGGTATAGTAAAAAAAGCAGCCTCTTACATAGCCATTCCGAACAGTGTAGCATCTTTATGTCACACGCTACACTCACTAGGATGGCCGACCAAAACATTTCGGAACTCCAAATTTCAACATTTGGAGTCTCTGATTACATGAACGTTCAATCAAAGTGTATTGAGTATGTTGTACTCGACATTGTGATCATTCATTCATGTAATATGGACCCCACTTATGCAACCAGCATATTGTACTTTTTTTTTTTATGTTTTTCAATTGACTTGTACAGGTTATAGGTCACATTAAAGGTGGGAAAAGTTTTGAAATGATTTATTGTGGTCTCATTTTTTTATATTTCAAAAAACTGCCATTTTAACAGGGGTGTGTACACTTTTTATATCTACTGTATATAAAGTATTACCTGTGCAAATTAATGTATTAATAGTAGAAGATGGAAGCCTCAAACATACAGACATAAGTTGCAAAATGTCAAGTAAATAAGCTCAACTTGTTTTATGAATGTCTTATCCGAGTTTCAGTGCAGCAAGCAGACATAAATGTCTACAGCTAAAGGTTTTTGTATTGCCTTGAAACATAAATAATTACTAGGCTGAAAATGCAGATGTGTTTAACTGTGTTATGACTTCCAGTTCTACACAAACATCAGATAGATATTCTCTTCTGATGCAGAGATGCTAAAATGTATGTTAGTTGCCATTAGCCTGGCCAGTGAAGACAGGTGACAAACACAGATGTAATCTGAGCTAAGCCAGCATGAATGTTCATTATTACTTCCAGACCTGTCTTGGAGAAAGACCTTTGCATGTTGTATGTGTCTGTGTATCTGACATTATCCACTCATATGTATTTGCCTTACTAATAGTAAGGAACTAGGGACATGTAAAACCATTTACATATAGATGGGAATATAGTATATCTGTTTGATGTTTGTGTGGTCTGCATTGCTCTGAGTATCAGTCATCTCTGCATTTAATGTTGATTTGAAGCTCTGGATTTAACGTTTGATCACTTCTGTTTTATATCTCATTCTAGTATTACATTTGTTTAGTTTTACATTACTGTTCTGTTGGAGTTTTAAGAGTTCTTGGCTAGGATCAGTTAAAAAAAAGGTTACCAAAGAATCTGTTTGCAAACTGTGAATAGCATCATTTAAGTAGTTGGAGGAGCTGAGAGACAGCATTGCCCTTTTAGTTAGAAATACCTGTAGTTAGCTGAAGTGTTTGTGGGGTATGCATTGCTCTGAGTATCAGTCATCTCTGCATGTAATGTTGATTTGAAGACCTTTATTTAAAGTTTGATCACTTCTATTTTGTATCTTATTCTAGTATTACATTTGTTTTGTTTTACGTTTTCTGTTCTGTTGAAGTTATAAGTGTTTCTCCTCCCACTCATCCAGTCCTTGTTGTGTTCTTAAATTTGGTGGCTTGTGAGTTGACTGCCCCTGCTATAAATCCATTTTGGACACTCCTCCCAGTCCCATCCCATCAGCTTATTCTACTGAGTAGAGAGAGTTCATTTGGGAAGCCCCCCCCCCCCGCCCCTCACCTTAGTTTCCCAAACTTAAAATATCGTGTTTCATCTCTTTCCACTTAACCTAAATAAAAATTGATTTTACTGTATTTCTGTTTTTTCATACTTTATTACTTTATATTGCTTTTGCTGCCTGTTCTTACAAGTACTGAATTACACTTAGTTTGCTGCATGTATTACTGCTTGTTAGTAGCCTGATTAAAAGGTAACTGTCATTCTAAGCCTTTTTAAGCACTTAGGCTTCAGGCCAGTTGTTTTACAGTAAGATGGTTTATGGTCTACACTCTTGTGGCCGGAGGGGTAGCTTACATCCTTGTAAGTTGGCTTTGCTGGTTGAAGGCTTTTACTCTCTGTTATTCAAAAGTGTCTTACTTCTGGTTGAAGCACTTGGGCTTCAGGCCAATCATTTTATATGAATGAGGTTTGTGGTCTACACTCTTGGGGGAGGAGAGGGTAGATTCTGCCCTTCTGAGCTCCAAATTACAAGTTAAAGGAGTATAGTGCCTGCTTGTTTCAACTGTGCCTTAAGGAAATTGGTGCATTTTTTTTTTTGGTGTAGCACACACTACATGTAAACTTACTGAATCTAGCTTTGTTTCTAGAACTTCAAGAGCAAGATAGGCCATCTTTTTTGGAGAGGCGTACCCTGCATGCTAGTGGCAGGAGTGTGCAGTTAGAACTTGTTTGACTGTAGACTTCTGGAACAGGGCTCAGTTTTGAGCTTTCTTGTTGGTTAATTGCTGTACTTGTTTCAATCAGTTTGTTCTTGTTTGCTACTGTGATATTTATGTGTGTATCTGTTCTCCTGTGTTACGCTGACCTACACAGACTTGAAATATCTTTAGCATAGTCTGGTTGCCTGTTTTGCTGTATTCAGATCTATTTGTGTGATTCCTGTGTTTGTTGCTATGCCATCTAGTGTTGGCCAGGGCCTGCCTGCACATAATGGGAGTAAGTGAACTGGTTGGAACCTGTCTGGATAGGATATTGAGCTACAAACTCAGGGACAAAGGTTGGTTGGTCAGTTCCTGTGTTTCTAGTTTACCTTTGTGTTTGTCCTATTCAAACCCATCATTTGGGTGGATTTGTGCTTGTTTTTCCATTGTGAACTGCCGCTGTTCTGTATTAACCCTTTGCGAGGTATCTCAGTTGCAATTTTTGTCCCTTATCAACACTCCTGTGTGAGTGAAGCCCTCACCTGCTGTATTGATTTAATCCAGCCATACTCATACCTATGGGTACTCTCCTCAGAAAGCACCCACTCTACTATCCCTGACCTCTGTTACACAGATAATGATAACCATGGACGGACAATCTCCTGTAGTTTCTCCTGCTACTATGCTAATTTGGGCATCCTGAGACAGTCTAGCAACTGCCTTATGTACACAGACCACTCTCTACTACTACCACCTAAGAACACAATATCTGAGAGATGCAATCACAATAAGATCCTAGGTTTCTTGCTGTCTCACTCAAAAGCCAGCACACGAATGACAGACCATGATGCTTTGCCAGAGATGGCCTTCATCTGTCTCCCCTGGCCATCTCTGGCAAAGGCTCTGGTCTCCCCCTAGTACCTTTTGTAGGCAAAGTCATGAGCACAATATTAGCAACATGAAAAAGTAAGTTAAACGAAATGTAAAGGTCATGCTGCTAAATTCTAGGAGTTTTAGCATGAAATTGCACTCAATACAAGCATTCCTTGCCCTGGAGGGTGCTGACATTTGTGCAGTCCCTGAAACCTGGTTCAAAGCTGTGGAGAGCACCCCAACCTTAGCAGGTTACTCATCCTACTGTACTTTCAGACCCCAAATGAAAGGCTACAAAGGCAAAGGAGGTTGAGTTACAATATTTACCAAAGACATACACACCTCCAGGCTGGTAAAATGGTATTACACACATGACACACACCAAGTGCAGCTGAGTGTTGGCAAAACACATATTCATATCATAGCTAGATAAAGCATACCTCTCAAGTGTACCTCATTATGAGGAACATACCTCATTTGGGGTCTTAAAAAGTTCATGTTCCTCAAAGTTCCATATTGAAAGGGTCTGTAACACATTCAGTGTTAGGAGTTTTTTTAAGTGAAATCCATGGTAAATAGAAATAAATCATATTAATTCACTAAAATATCTTCTTTATATGTAAAACCAGCATATTTTAACCATCCTATGACCTTCCTAGCTGAAGATGTTACAAAGCCATTAGTACGTGTTCCACATTTTGCCCATTTGCTCCACATTATGAGGGCTACTGTTCTTCATTTTGGAGATGGAAGGTTGAGAGCTATGAGCTACAGACCCACAACCATGATGCAGGACACCCACTCCACTGATCTGGACTTAGTTAAATCAATCAAGATTCAACCATCTGCCCTGAACCTGTGTGACTTTAACTACCCAGATATAGAGTGCAAGACCTATTCTAGCCCAATGACAATGCATTGCCTCTGGGGGATGACACTCCTACGAGAGGTGAAAATATCCTGTACCTGGTCATAAACAACATGAGTAGCCACTGTAGCACTCCCACTGTGTCATCCTCCTTGGTAAGATCCGACCATAAAGTGGTCACTTTTGAAGTCACCATCTCCCCTGACCCCCCCCCCTTGTTAGGGTCAAACAGAAAAACATTTCCAAAGCTGAATACAATCTCCTCAGAGCAGGTATAAGCAGCTTCACAGCCACTGTCCCTTCAGTTGGAACTTAAACTAATGTCCAAGCCTACAGCAACAAAATATATGAGCACCTACATAGCTGTATGGAGTCAGGAATACTTGACAGGACCAAATCATCTACCTCAAGGAAGAGTAAACCTATCTGGTGGACAGCAGCAATAAACACACAGTATAATAGAAGGGAAATATTGTTGTCCAGAGCCGAGAAAGAGCAGGTGACTAGTTGGCAGCAATCACTCCTTTGTATGAACAAGCATATTTGGTCACCAGTGTAATCCTCTAAGGCTAAATTTGAGTCCAAATTGGCCACATCCACCAAAGGTAAATTGCAAGGGCTTCTTCACATATGTCCATAATCTCAAAGCCAACACTCAAATCTGCTCTGAACTGGTGGTCAATAACACCACATACACAAACACCATAGATATAGCCAACCTGCTGTCAGACAGGTTCAGTGAAACCTTCAGCCACCTGTCACCCCCATCCATACACCAGGACATCCCCAGCAGCTGCCCCACTACCCTCATCACCATAGAGCAGGTCCTTAATGCCCTCTCAAAAGCAAGCAATTACGTTTCCATCGGACCCGATAGCATCCCTGACTGTATCCTACATGAATTCAGTAATGAGCGCACAAGTCCATTACACACCCTATTCATCCACTGCCTGAGTACTGGCTTCATTCCTCTATGCAAAGGTGGAGTGTCTACTGACCCAGGCAATTATAGGTGCATCTGCCTAACTAGCCTGATCTGCAAGGCCATAGAATGCATTATCATGGACCTAATAAACAAGGACATTGACAACCACAAAACACTTGACCCCACACAGTTTGGTTTTGCCAAAGGGAGATCATGTCTGATAAACTAGGCTGAGTTCTTCAAAACACTCACCAAAGCCATGGAGAGGGGGAGACGGTGCACAGTGCCTATCCTGACCCAGCCAAAGCCTTTGACAGTATTCCCAACTTTGCCATAATACATAAACCCTCCCAGCTAAGTTTCAACCCATATGCTACCAGATGGGTAGCTAAATAGATCACTGATAGAACCCACACAGTCAAAGTAGGGAAAGCAACCTCTAATAGTAGACCTGTAAATGACTGTTGTACCACAAGGATCTTTTCTGGTGCCTCCATTGTTTGGCATATACTTTTCTGCGGTGCAAGCCAAAACCAGTGGTCCGTGGCTGACCAAGTTTGCAGATGACTGCAATCTGGACACTGTCTTAAATTCCCCTACTGATGTGAACATCCTGCAAGAGGGCCTTACCCAAACTAATGACTGGTGTGAGAAGCATGGCCGCCAACTGAGTGCCAAGCCATGCATCATTATCCCCTTGGGGAAAATGTCATCCCCAGTACTTATGACACTGATAACAATGTACAAAGCAAGCAATCAGCCATGAGGGACTTGGGCATTCAGGTTGACAGTAACCTGGCTTTGGACGCTCAAGTTGTTGTACTGAAGGCTTTCTACATGGTCCACCTCATAAAAAAGGGTATATCATCCAGGAACGAGGAGGACATAACATCCCTTATCAGACCCATTTTCAAGTACAATATCCCCTTAGGCATGTACCTTGCCAAACAGATGTAGCAGTTGGAGAGACCACAGAGGTTCCTGACCAGGAAAATGCAGGGTCTCAAACACACCTATGCTATACAGATAGGATATAACCCCTGTCCCTCTACTCAGTCTGGTACAGACTGCCCAGAAGAGACCTGTGTCTGGCATACAAGGCCATTTCCAACCTAGCCTTAATGGAGTTGCTGCAAATCTGTATGACAAACTCCACTCGTGCAACTTGCACACAAGGTCTTAACCTGGTTTGTGACATGAATGGAACATGTTGCCAGGATAGATTTGTGTCCCAAAATGCCCAGCCATCTGTGGAATAGACTACATCTCCACGTCAAGCAGAATACCTCTCCAGCCCTGTTTAAGAGGAACCTGGATGACTGGATAGGAAACAGAACATACACCCCAGGCATCCCAACTGTGTCCCTGCTGGAAGGGAAACAGGTGCTTATTTTGAAGAAACATGGGCAGAATCCCTGACAAGACTTATAAGGGCCTCTGACCAAATAGGCTGGTATCATCCTATGAAGCTATGCACAAAATAGTAACATATATAAAAAATAGTGACAGATATAAAAAGCAGAATATATAAAAATCAGCATAAATAAAAAACATATATAAGAACATATATAAAGTCTGTATATATATTTTCTGACATGCATCCTATCTCTTCAACTCTCTAACTTGCAGAACAGGTTTAATGCATTTCTTATCATTCAAACCCCTACCTGTAGTAGCCCGCATCCTACTAATCCATTTGAGTTCTGATGTTTCTGTTCTATTTCTAACATTACCTCAGCATTCACTGGGCACAATGTTCTCAACCACCATAAATCTAAAGGAGTGTGTGGGATTATGCTGCATGACATGTTTAGCTAGTGCACTTGTTTCTATCTGTCTGCTAATATTGTACACATGCTCTCTAATATGATCCTTGAACTTTCTCTCCGTTTTGCCAGCATAGAAAAACATACATGCAAGACTTTATATATGTTCTTATATATGTTTTTAATTTATGTTGCTTTTTTTTACATATGCTGCTTTTATATATATAGGCTAAATTGACCATGTGACCTCATTGTCTGGTTTGTATTTAAAAAAATGGTGTCTTTTAGTTCTTTCTGTAATGTCTGATGAAGCAGCAAAGATGCTGCGAAAGCACTCACTATCATTAAAAGTTTATGCCTTGTGTGCCGTGGCTTGGTCCATCGCTATTTTTTACTGAGTACCCTAGGTATGTTAAGGGCAGGCACTTTTCCATGCACAGAACTGTTACATTTAGCCATATTGCAATATGTGCATGTTCACTTGCGGTGGGGTTAACTGTGGTGCACCCCATTGTTCATCACAGGAGCCTATTCGCAGGAGCTGTAACATATTGGCACATATGTTTATATAGCTGTTGCCACTGTGGAATACAGGGCTACATTAGTATTGTGTACACGGGTGCACTGTGTGTTAACTGAAGGTCCATCACATGCCACCACTCCTCATATATCTCAGAGGTGTTTAGTAGTAGCAACATTAACTGGATGTACTAAGATAGGTAATACAGTATCAAACGCTGAAGCTAGTTTAATGATAAACAAAACAAAATAAAGTAAAATACAGTAAAAAAGCAGTACTAAGCACTTTCACTCGTACATATTCTGGGCATCATCAGAGTACTAAATGATTCATTTACCGGCGTCTATATTTTTACAATTGTTAATTAATAAATTAGAAATTTGATGATATTGGTAACAGCACAACGCCTAACCAGCAACTTTTTAAAGTGAAATTTCCATAAAATACAGACATTTAAAATTATATACAAGATTGTTGAATTTAAATATGTTCTTTGCTAACAACAAAGGTATTCAAACAGATACAAGTAACTTTAGATTAAAAAGGAGTAATACATTTAAACCTCCACAGAACCCTATGATTTATTTATTTGAAAAGTTATGTGAGACTCAGATAAGAAGAGTATTGAAGAAAGAAAAAAACTACATCTGAGAATCTTACCCCAGTGGAAAAATTTTGTCTTAGGGAACTGACCATGACTGACAAATACAGGGTTATGAAACCTGACAAGGGAGGTGGAGTTGTTATTATGTCTAAAACTGATTATTTGAACAAAATGACTGTTATGTTGAGTGACAATAACACCTATGAAAAAGTGTCTAAACATGAGATGTATAGGGCATATGCTAAAGTGGATTGGCAATTATACGAATTTTTGATGGATGGAGTTGAAGAACATGATTATTTAACAGTCGAGTTTCCTATTACTCCAGCCATCTTTGGTATTCCTAAGATACATATGGATACCAACAATCCACCGTTTAGGCCTATAGTATCTGCCAAGGGGCCCAAAACTGAGACAATAGCCTCATTTATAGATGTTCAATGCAAAGAGACGTTAAATTACCTACCACATATATTGAAGGACTCATGGCATTGCCTAGACAAAGTAAGAGAACATTTAGTTGACATTAATCCCTACATGATTATGGCCACCATTGATATTGTTAATTTGTTCACTGTGATACCACACAAACTAGGTTTAGAAATGTTCAAGGCCAGTTTATTGAAATTTAGTATGCACACTGGAAAATGCAAACTTATGGTGGAACTGATGGAAATAGTACTTGAAAATAATTACATCTACATTAATGGTGAATACTTTAGACAAAGTACAGGGGTGGCCATGGGAGCTAGATATGCTCCTATTTATGCCAATTTAGTGTTAGCCCTAGGGAAACACAGCATATTTTTACATCTAGTTATTGGCCAAACATTGCTTTATATCTGAGATACCTGGATGATATTCTCATTTTCTGGAAAGGTAATAGAGAAGAATTACTAGAATTTGAAAATTTTCTAACAACAACATCAACTTTTCTAAATTTTACCAGTAAAATTTTTGAGAATAATTGTGAATATCTGGACATATTATTCTACACTAGTGATGGTGTGATAAAATCAAACATATTTAGACAGAAAACTTATTCTATTTCACTTCTGCATTTCGACAATTGCCGTCCTTACTACCAAAAAAAGAATTTGGTTAAAGGACTGATGGTTAGACTCTCACGAATTATAAGTGATGATATATTATTTCACTTGGAGATTGAGAAACTTTCTAATATGTTTTGGACAGGGGATATCCCCACAAACTTCTAAATAACGTTAGAAATAAGATTTATACTAAAAGAAACCATCTATACAAACCTATAATTAAATTTGGATTTGACAATGTTACAGTTAAAAGTAATAACAAGACTAGAAAGAACACTTTTATATTACCTTACAATGAAACATCATTTAATATAGTCAACATTTTGTGAGAGACCTGGACCAGTGTTTTTATGAACAAGGCTGAATTAACAGACATCATAGGCAGTTACTCTAAGGTTATTTATAGCAGAGGTATGAACCTGAAAAAGCTTTTTGAGACAAGTACTAATAAGGCTGTGTATAAAATGTCAAGGATGAGCAAATGTGGCACATGTAGGACTTGTAAATACATTAATGATGAACCTTATGTTGCTACACATAACTATGGGAAAACAATCAGATGTCCTGGATACTGCAACTGTAACACTAAAATGGTTGTGTATTTGGCTACTTGTTCATCTTGTTCAGCATACTATGTAGGAAAAACTATTAGAAAGTTGAGGGAACGTATAGTTGAACACATTAGAGATATAAAAAAGGAAAAAACTACGAGTTCCCTATACACACATAGTCAAAAATGTCAAAACTTTAAGAGATTTTTATTTTTCATGATAGATAGAGTTACACTTAATACTAACAAAGGAGGTGATGACAAGACTTTACTGTAGGCAAAAGAATGCCTATGGCAACTGAGATTAAATGCCAGCATCACACCGGGTATCAATGAACACATATCTATAGCTAGTATATTAAAATACAAGTCATACTTTATTTGATCTTGGCTACAACAATTTAAGTTAAATGGTTATTAACCATATACAAGTATTTAGTTTTTAGGACCTTGAACATCTACTGTACTATTTTATATATATATATATAAAAAAATTTTTAGTAACTATTAACAACTAACAGTTGATTTTTGTTATGTATTTTGATTAGAAAATAATTAATCTGTTTATTTAGCATAACACACGTTTTTATGCTATAGTATTTTCATGTCATTTTTATCAAATTATTTTATATAGGATGTACCTATAAGTCTGTATATATTCAATATACAATGTTTTTAGTTATTTACTATATATTTCTTAGGATTTTATTTAATAATATAGTAATATACATGTAGTGTGTTTTAGTATTACACTATATTTATATATGTTTATACTAATATATTTTAGCAAGTTCCTATGTCTGTACTTTATGGAAATTTCACTTTAAACAGTTGCTGGTTAGGCGTTGTGCTGTTACCAATATCATCAAATTACTAATTTATTAATTAACAATTGTATAAATATGGACGTCGGTAAATGAATCATTTAGTACTCTGATGATGCCCAGAATATGTATGGGTGAAAGCGCTTAGTACTTCTTTTTTACTGTATTTTACTTTATCTTGTTTTGTTTATCATTAAACTAGTTTCAGCGTTTGATACTGTGTTGCCTATCTTAGTTTTCCTGGTTCTCTATTCTGGATTTATTAACTAGATGTGGCTGCACTGCATGTTGTTGAGGGCCTGTCCAGAGTGTGTCTGTTGTGGTGTGATTGTGTGTAGTGCATGCCATCATTCAGAAAGTGTGGTCTGTATAATGACTTTGTGCCACCTCAGCTGTGTGTGTGTCTGTGTGTGTGTGTGTGTGTGTGTGTGTGTGTGTGTGTGTGTGTGTGTGTGTGTGTGTGTGTGTGTGTGTGTGTGCATGTGTCTGTTTGTGTTTGTGGATCAGAAAACATAGCGCAGCTAGTAATTTACATATATTGTCTTCCCCTCACAGGTGAACATGGCGGTTGGGGTCTCTCCCCCTCACAACCTGATGTCAGGATCTTATTGGACTCTGATGATGATGGTGGTCATAGTGAGGCTTGGGTGGGGTTTTTGGGGGCTGAATCTGTGCCATTGGTTGATATCCCACTTTCACCCACAATGTCCCAGCACATGATCAGTATGCCTACACATACCTAGTCCCTAGCAGCCATAGATAATGAGCAGTCAGAGGGTGGTGGCATCGGACAGGCTGGTGTGGCAACTATGGCAACTGTCAGTGTAGAGACTAGCCATGGCCAGAGACCTGGCGACGTCCCACACAGGGAGATTGACAGGGGTGCTTGAAGGAGGACTGCTGCCCATCTAGCCCCTGTCAGAGGTGTCACAGCAGCTGTCACCAGGTGCATGTTTTAGTCTGTCATGGAGGCACAGGCACGTTCTGAACACTACACCTATCAGACGCACAGGGTCATGAATGCAGCACTTCCTGCCATGCATGATGACCTCCACAGCATTGGTGATGCCGTACATCATTTTGCTGATGTCGTGGATAGACAGTGTGGTGAGACATTGTCAGTGCTCAACCGTGCAATGTCTGTGCTTGAGCATGTGGTGGGAGTAGGGCATCAGACACATGGATGTAGGTCAGCAGCAAGATCAGCTGAGAGCCCACATGGACATGCACATTCACACTCCCATAGTGGCAGTACCACCAGCACTACCAAAGGGAGGTTGCTGTCCACACCGCAATGTAGCAGGCCATGGGCACATGGTCCTGGCTGGTTCCATTAGGGACATGGATCCAGCAGACAGCAGTCACCATCAGGGAGTAGTATGGCATCTGGCCTTGTGCCTGGTGGTGCCAGTGACATTCCTGGCCGAACCAGTTCCCATGTCCATGGCTGGACATAGTGAGCTGTACATCTTGCCATGTATGGTCCACAGCTGTCCAACATACCCCCATGTACGGCACCCACATAGCTTGACTGTGCATACAAACACTCACACATCACTATCACAGGCAGGTCACCACCAGACACACTGCTCCTCTCCATGGCCCAGTTGAACACCACCCCCCAGACACACACACACACACACACACACACACACACACACACACACACACACACACACACACACACACACACACACACACACACACACACACACACACACACACACACATGATGTCAACTGCATGGCCCAGCCTAGGCCTCTGGCAACCCCACACCACACCCTGTGCATGTGATGATACCTGTGCCACATCCCTGTTATTCATACCATTGATGCAGGGACATGCTAATATGGGTCTGATGCACAGGGTGAATATACTACAGTGTAGTAATGTTATGCTGTGTAAGGTGCTGTCTGCTGGCAATTGTCATTGGTACAAATGGAAGTGTGTGTACCTTTCTGCCATGATGCATTATTGCTGTTAGTACTGCTGACAGACTGTTGTCTCACATACCTTATTCTGTCTCCTTTCCAGGTGTCTATGTTTGTACAGCCTGCATGGCTGATGACATTACCGCAGGTGAGTATGTCAGAGAGGAAACACAGTGACCTTTTTATCGCCAAGGTGCAGCTGTATATGTACATGTTTACCAGGGGTATATGCGTGCAACTGTGTGTGAGTGACAATGGGGACAGACAGTGTGATCTTGCATACATACTCCTTGACACAGCCAGCTAGCTTTCATACATGTTACCTGGGTATCCTGTAGGACCACAGGTTCATAGATACAGAGGAGGTTACTAGATTAGTGGCTCAGGGTCCCTCACAAGCCTAGCCATTACGTTATCCCCAACAGAATCACCCATCAGCACCCATTGCCCCTGCCATTGCTGGACACTGGTTGAACCCAAGGACAGATGTTTTTCTTTCTCAACTACTCAACCTTGATGCAGTTGATGAAGATATGCATGGTAGTGTATTTGACATGTTTGGGGAGTGTATTCCTGACACAGGGCAGCCTCTGGTAGCCAAACCTGACTCATCAGCATGTGTGTCTGCTATCCCATATGCGAGTCAGGCTTCTCATGCTGGTGATGCACATGGAATCATACTCTTGTACATGAGACAAATGTTGAAGGGCTGAGCACAGCATTTCCATCTTGGCATGCCACAGACACCTGTGGACAACCTGACGGATAACCATTGGGCCAGTACTGATTACAGGCTGCCAGTGTGGAACAGGTGTTGAGGGGTATGGCTGACCTTTGTGGGTGTTAACATAGCCTTTACATATTCTGCAATTGTCTGCATAGATGCACAGCAGACTGGCCATGTTGCTAATATATTGTTTTACTGACTGAGGACTAGTCAGAGGTAATGTCCACCTTTTGGCTGGATGCGGTCCCTTCACCTATGTTGTGAACCACATACAAAAAATTCCTGACAACTGCCAATACTTGTTGCTTGAATGCAACTATGTAGCCATCTTGACATGTACTTGCTGTATAGCATGCTGACACTGGTGTCTGCATACAGCTTGAGGCTAGTACCATGAGAGCATTCCATACCCACTCTATGGCTCATCACAGTGTGTTAACAACAGTTTGTGACTCAATGACCGAGTGCAAAATATTTACAGTTCGCACAACCTTAGGCTGTACCTACATATGTGGGTGGAGCCAATTAGCATTCATGCCTATATACTTATGGGTTATTGGGGGCACCAGGTAGTCACAGGGCCTTCACATGTATACATATTGCATACACATAGGTGACATAGACTGGATTTGCAACATTATCAAATGTGGAGAGTGGGACACTACTTGTAGTAACATGACAGTTGGCAAGACATAACATGCCCACACCAAGTGCAACACACAGGACTTCCTCTGATTTGCTCCTATAATACCTTCTTTGTGTGACATTACCTTAGCTTACACTACTTGTCATAACATTGAGGTGCTTCTGCTGTGCAATAACTGCTCTATGCAATCAGTACAAGACTTTATGACATTTTTGTTGTCCTACACTCTTGAGTCCTCTTTACTGTTTCAGTTGTTGTCACAGGTCACACCTTGCCAATCATGAACTGCAACCTTCAGGGTGGTACAGATGGTGCCCATACCTCTGACCTTTGCATATGTCTGCAGATTGTCCTACTTTCTTTCCATCTGTCATAAAATTGTGGTTTTCTGGTGAACTGTGGGAAAATCATGACAGACTAACATTGCAGATTGATGACAGATATTACAGATATTGTCATGTAATGACACATACACTCTGGAAAGTGCATTTAAATGCACAACCTGTTCTGGTATCTACTTTCCATGCATGTCACATCAATATGTGAATGTTTTGCTCAATTATTTATTTATTTCCAGTTTGATTATCGTGGAAGTCCACTGGGCCCATAGAACCTGTTTTCAGTGGAGGCCCGGGGAGAAAAGCTCCATGAAACAGATTACAGTAAAGATAGCAGCCCAATAAAAATAAAAGTACAGTGGAAAAACATTGTGTAGGTACATTTTAATAAATTCACACAGTTAAAGTCAAAAGTCAAAAGCGATTTACAATATTTACAGAGTGTGAGAAATCGTATGGGAATTAGCTATAGAAGATTAGAGCCAGCAGTAAGGTGCTTAGGAACTCAGGAGGATACCTTCCCAGGGGCTTTTGTTAAAGAGTTCTAGGTAGGGAGAATGCAGTTACATTCCATTTGGAGAAGAGGTAAGTGTAAAGCTGAGTTTTGAAGTTGTTTGTGTTTGACGTTGTCCTTAGTGTGGAAAGGAGAGAGTTCCATTTCTTACCTAAGGAGAAGGAGAGGAGAAGTTGTCCAGCAGGACGTTTAGGTCTGTGTACAGGAATTAAGTTTTGGTGTTCAAATCTGAGAGTTCTATATGGAGGAAGGATGTTAGTTAGAGCGGGGCATTTGGTTGGATAAATATTAGTCTATGTGCTGTAGTGAGCTGGAGGAAGTCCAGGTACTTTGTGAATTCTAACCAGTTGAGGGATTGGAGGGTAACACAGTGATGTATGGAATGTTTAGCTTTGGTAGCAAATTTAGAAATTTTGTTATAACAGCTTTCAAGTTTGGAAGTGATGGAAGAGGCTAGGTTAGTTAGTAGCGGGGTTCCATACAGAAGGGATGGAAGGAGATAAGAGGAGGCCAGAGTATGCCTGGTAGAAGTAGAGAGGAAGTGGTTGTTCCTGTATAGCATCCCTAGCTTTTGGTGGGTTTTCTTTATATTTTGCTGAATATGGATGTCGAACTTGAGGAGTTCATCTATAGTTAGTTTGGCAAAGGGAACAACTTTGATCGGAGAGTTGCTTAGGCTAAGGCCTTGGAAGGAATTTTTATCAAAAGAGAAAGATTTTGAGGGTGTGAATAGTAGTATTTTAGATTTGTTAGCATTGAGAGAAAGGTGATTTTGGCACATCCAGATCTCAGTAGTTAAGAAGGCAGTCTGAATTTTAGTAGGAGTTCAGGGAGGTTAGTGGCAGAGCGTAGTATAGAGTCATCTGCATATTGGGTGACTTTGGCATTAAGAATAGCAGAGTGAAAGTTATTGATAAATATATTAAACAGCATTGGTCCGAGGATGGACCCCTGTGGCACTCCGGTAGAGGTGGGTAAGAAAGGTAAGGTGCCTTTTTTCCATTTCACAGCCTGAGATCTATCTGACAGATAGCTTGAGAACCAGGAAAGAGTGTTTTGAGAGAGATTTAGGTTTGATAGATGACTTAGAAGGTGCTTATGGGAAACAGTATTGAATGCTTTAGTAAGATCTAGGAGCACTGTGGATACTAAGTTCCCAGAATCTCGGGCTTGATTGACAGTTTCTAAGAATGAGAATTGAGCTGTTATGGTGCTATGTCCTGGTCAGAAGCCATGTTGGGTAGGGGTAAGAAGTTGGTTTTCAGTCAGAAAAGGCATAAGATGGAGATGGATGCATTTTTCTAGGATTTTGGAGATTGGAGAGAGAAGAGCTATAGGGTGGAAGTTTGAAATATTAGTGTTTTTGCCTCCCTTGTGGAGAGGAAGTATAAAGGCAGAATGCCAGAGTTTAGGGACATAGGATTCCTTTATGGATCTATTAATTAGGATATTAATTGGGAGGGCTATACCATCAGCAGCAGACTTGAGAAAGGAAGAGGGGATGTTGTCAGGTGCATTGGAGAAGGGTTTAAGTTTGGATAGAAGTCTTTTTATGTAGTTAGTGGAGACAGGTTTAAGCTCAGACATAGGTGGGAAATTATTTGGGGACTTAGATGAGGTGGAATGTAGGAGAGATGGGTCGTTGTTGGGAAAAGTTTTTGTTAGGCTGGATATTGACTCTATAAAGAAAGAGTTGAATAGTGAGGCTAATTCGAGGTCAGATGTACTTGGGTCTGGACAGGGGTTATTTTGGAGCCTGGGTTGAGGAGTTAGTTTACGGAGTTACAAAAAAGCCTAGGGTTTTGGGGATGGTTGGACTGGAAGTTAGTGTAGTAGGATATTTATATCTTTGAAAATTAGTTTTTTTGCAAAATTATGGAGCTGTGTATATTAGAGAAGGGTTTCAGGATTTGTCTCTTTGATACATAATTTGCTTTGTTTCTTTGGTTAGCCAAGGGGCAGCTATAGTTTTTATTCTTTTTTTCCTTGTTGGAGCTAGGGAATTTAGAGTGTCTAGGAAAGTAGAATTAAAGTGGTCTATGGCTTTATCGAGTGGAAGCATTTTTAGAATGTCCCAATTCATTTGTTTGAGATAGAGAAGGGTTTGCAGTAAAATGTACTAAGGCTGCGGGTCTGAATATGTTGACGGTGGTCACTAATAGAGTCACAGAGGGTGCAAGAGCTGGTAATTTTATTTAGATTGATGACTAAGATCCAGTCAAGAGTGGATCCTGGGGGATTTGTTTTATTGGGTCTGGTGAAGGAGTGGGTTACTTGAGTAAAGTTAAAGAGGTTAATGGACAGGGAGGGGGATGGGACTGTTGATTTTATCCCAGTCTATGTTTACATTGCCTAGTATGTAAGTTTCAAGGTTAGATTCAGTTGAGGCCCATTTGAATATGTCTTCAAGGGTTGAGATGTTATTTCCAGGTGGGATATAAAGGGCGATGATACAGAGGCTTTTGTGATTATTCATTTTTAATAGACCAACTGTTAGTTCTGCATTGGCAAATTTAGGAATGGGGTATGGTAGTGGAATTAAGGTAAGTAGATTGGAATAGATTAATGCAACGCCTTCGCCTTTTTTTCTTTGGGTGGTCACATCTAAGAGTGTGAAATCCAGAGGGTAGGATTTCAGAGTCAGAGTTGTGGGGTTTGAGCCATGTTTCAGAGATGGCTACAATGTCAGGTTGGTTATGACTTAGCCATGCTTGAAAGTGATGTGCTTTGTTGTTGAGAGTCTGGGCAATGAGTGTGAAAAACTTAAGAGTATTGTAGGGGGGTGAAAAGCTAGAGGAAGGGGGAGGATAATTGTTATTTGTGGGTGGGTTAGGTCCAGGGTTGGGGTGAATGTCTCCAGCTAAGATGAGGTTATTGAAGGAAGTTATTTTAGTATGTTTTGGTTTGGATTTAGGGTAGTCTGGATGGTCTAGTATTTGTTTGAGTAAGTGTCTTAGGAGTAGTGGAAATAATTTTAGAAGTAAAAAAGGTGCAGAGGGTTGAGATGAAACAGAGAGGAGGAGATGGAAAATAAATTATTATTTGTGTGAGGGAGGAGATGGTTTTGTGTGGGAGTATGGTAAGGAGTAGAGAGGGGAAGGTGATTGGAGGTATAGGAGCTGGCATGGTATAAAGTTGTTAGGAGTAGTAGGAGGGACATGGGGGTTCAGAGTGTTAGGAACAGTAAGGAAAGCATGGTTAGAAAAAGGTAGTTTAATATGGGAGGATTTTTAGTTGGAGAGAAGAGCTGTGGGGTGAGATGGGGTAGTGAAAGAGTGATGTATATAATTAGCGATGTATTTAATTACTGTGGGTAAAAGGAGGAGGGGTAAAGAGGGGAAGGCTTTGATTGGATTGTTGACTGTGGATGAAAGGAGGAGGGGTAAAGAGGGGAAGGCTTTGACTGGATGATTGTCTTGAGTGGGTGGGGAGTGATTGAAATAGAAGTAGGAGTCGTGAGGGTGGGTGAGAAATGGGGCCAGGGTAGGGGAGCAGAGTGAGCCCACACTGTGAGCAGAGTGGGTAGGGCCAAGGAGAAGGAAGAAAGCCAGTGAAAAATTATCAGTGAAGCTGAGAACTAGCTCAGAGGTAAGGAGGCACTATCATAAAGCATTGTGTGTGTGAAATTAGAAGAATGCAGAGGGCTGACAGGGGATAGGAGCTGAAAACAAGGCAGTAGCAGTTTAGTAGAATATAGTAAGTATTAATAGCGCTAAAACAGGGTAGTGGTAAATTAATAGAACAGTTACAGTAATTTTGTCTTGTATTAAAAGATAGGTAGTGGCTGAACAATGCCACCTGGTGGCCTAACTGAGTAAGTGCAATAGTAAGCTACAAACACTCAGAGGAGGGAGAAAGAGCTTAGGAGATTAAAGGAGATAAAATCCATGGAAGACTGCTAGCGAATGCACGCAGGGTTAATATACAACAGTGGTAGGTATAGGATATATTTTTATTTTACAATAGGGTACCTATGCATTTAAAGTTAGTTCTCAGGGAGGCAGAGTGGTTACAAAAGCACTGCGGAATCCCCTTAGAATGAACTTTACAAAAATAGCAAGACGAATCACAAACAAAAACAATACCAAGTAGTACTTACAAGCGAGCACACTACTGGGGATCCCTGTGAAGCAGGGCAGAAAAGCTAAGACAAAAGATGGTGCCTTTCTACATCAGTTTCTTTGATACCGCTGTAATTAAAAAGGGGTGGGAGAGAGTTCTACAGGTTCAAGGTGGGGGAGGGGGGGTAGACACAAAGTAATACAAGGTTGTGAGTCAGAAAAACTGGACTAGGCCATCTGCTAAAAAGAAAACAGGAAAACCAAACAAAGTCAATTCCATATCAGTGTAGTGCAGTATCTTCCTAATTAGCTACAAATCTTATGCTACTAATCTAGTTCAGTGTGGTGAAAAGGACCACCACTTCTACAGGGAAAAACAATTGAAGTATCGGCTGCAGGTACATAGGTAAACTTTTTCTAAGAGAAAGTAGCTTTAAGTAATTAACCTAGGAGTACAATAGGAAGAGAAAAATGGGAAGGGGGCAGTAGTGTGCATGTGTACAGTGAAAGGGGAAAGAGTCTTCAGTTTAGAGGACAGATTAAATACAACTCTAACATACACTAATGTAGCTGAAAGCACTTTAGTGTTCTACCGACGCAGGATCTCACAGTGCAGGGCTACGAGACAGCCTTAGGTTGATTGGAGGTTGGCCAAGACACAAGATTAAACTTTTGCTGAGGGGAATGCGAGCACACTACTGGGGATTCCTATGAAGCAAAGCAATGTTTGGTGTCTGCCCCATTTTTCCATATGGATTTAACCAGATGTCTTTCTGAGCAGGGTTGAGAGGTATGCTGGTGGCCATAACACAGGTAGACTGCTGAAAGAGGATGTATGTATACACACACACACGCACACACACACACACACACACACACACACACACACACACACACACACACACACTCATGACCAACCTGTTGAGTTATACAAACGATACTGAGGTATACATAACACAAATATCTCAGAGCTACTATAGTGTTGCAGTGTCTGCCACTACTATTCAAGTGGGTGACAACTGATTGCAGGGGCTGTTAGTATTGCCAATGGTGGGTTTACAGGCCCTTAACATGGTATAGCCATCTGAAACGCAGACACACAGCTACATGGGGATATGCATTGAAAGACACATGCACACAGAGTTGACACTTTTCCTATTAGATGACCTACCTCTCTACTTATGTACAATACAGACTGATATGACTAGTGCATGTGCCACTGTGCCTTTGTGTTAGTAATTGTGTGACTGTGCTTGTAAGGTGGATGCCATCAACATGATGTTGAAAGAAATACCATGGGGAGGGGGTCAACAGGCCTTAAAATGGTATAACTAACATGCATGGGATATGCTTCACATACAGTAGTATAGTTGGCTGTATTAAGATTCAAACAGCTAACTATCTACTTGTATGTACTATAGTGCTACCTACTTAGCACATGCACCATGATGATTATAGTACTGATAAGTGTCCAAAGATACTTCTAAGGTGAATTATATCAGCAGGCCTTGTAAACTAGGGAAATGGGAAGTGTACTGGGTGTAACAGGCCTCAAAATGGTATAACCAACACACACAGAGGATAGGGTTCTCAACCACACACACACACACACACACACACACACACACACACACACACACACACACACACACACACACACACACACACACACAGGCTTGTTTGGTGCACTTTCCATTTGGTTCCTGGTCTTCTGTTATTCGCACTACATCAGATATTTGGATTTTGCTTTGTATGCCAGACAGAGGTCACCTCTGAGGAGTTTGTATGGAACTGAGTAGGGGGACAGTGATTTTAGCCTATCTGTGTAGGGTAGATGTTTGAGGTCCTGGATTCCCCCAGTGAGGAACCTCTGTGGTCTCTCCAGCTGCTGCATGTGCTTTGTGAATTACATGCCAAAGGGGGGATTGTACAAAATAATTGGCCTTATAAGGGTAGAATACATGGACCTTATGACCTCTTTGTCCCTGGAGGAGATACCCTTACTTTTGAGTTGGCCCATCTATAAAGCTTTCTGTACAATGGAATCAACATGGTGCTCAGAAGTCAGGTTGCAATCAGTCTGTGTGGCCACATGCCTCACTACTGATTGTGTATGTAGGACGTTGTTGTTAATGTCATAATATGTGGGGGTGTCAGTCCCCCCAAAGGGGATGATGATGCATTTTCAGGCATTCAGCTTGAGGCCATGTTTCTGGCAGCAGTCATTTGTTTTGGGAGACTGTCTTGGTGGATGTCCACATCACTTTGGGAATTGATGACTGTTCCCAGCTTGCAGTTATCTGCAAACTTGGTCAGCCATAGGCCAGTGTTTTTGGCCTACACCTCAGGGAAGTATATCCCATATAGCAGAGGCCCCAAGACCGATCCCTGGGGTATGCTGCTCATTATGGGTGTACTGCTTGAGTTGGCTACCCCTATTATGATTATGTGAGTTCTATAAATGAGCCAGTTTGCTACCCATCTGGTAACATGTGGATTGATACCTAGTTGACAGAGTTTATCTACTATGGCCAAGTAGGGAATAGTGTGTACAGCTTTCGCCAAGTCAAGTGGGCCGGTGCGCATCATCTTTTCCTCGTCCTTGGCTTTGGTGGCTGTCTCAGGAAAGCAACCAGATTTAACTGACATACCTCCTCTTGACAAAGGAAGACTGTGTGTGGTTGAGTATTTTGAGTTTGTCAATGTCCCTGTTAATGAGGTCCATGATAATCCATTGCATGACCTTGTAGATAAGGCTAGTTAAGTTGATCAGTCTTTGATTTCCTGGATCAGTGAGCACTCCACCTTTCTGTAAAGGGATGACAGTGGCTGTCCTCCACTTGGATGGGGCAAAGCTGGTACTCAGGCTTTGATTGAGTAGGATGCCTAATGGTGCTGCCAGTACATGCCTGAGTTCATGTAGGATGGTAGCTTGGGATGTATTCAGGTCCCATGGAGGCTGTCTTCTTACCTTTGAGAGGGCAGTGATGTCCTGTTCACTAGTAATAAGGGTTGGGTGGGCAGGTACTGGAAATGTCCTGCTTTACTGAGGGGGGGGACAGAGAGGAAACACTTCCGCTGAATCTGTCAGTCAGTAGATTGGCTATATCTATAGCATTTGCGTATGTGGTGTCCTTAATCATCATTTCTGCACAGATCTGGGAGCTTCCTTTGATAATGCAGACATATGTGAAGAAGGCCTTATGATTGTCTGTCTCAGATGTGGGCAATTTGGAGTCGGAGTTACCTTTAGAGGATTTCACTTGTGCTCTTATTTCTTTGTTCAGTCTAAGCAGAGATTGCTTCCAATTGTGCACCTGTTCCTTTATTGCAGATGTTTCCAGACAGGATTACTCTCCCTTGTTGTGGATGATGTTGTCCTGTCAGACCTGATTTCATGTATACATGTATATATATATATATATATATATATATATATATATATATATATATATATATATATATATATATATATATATATATATATATATATATATATATGCTGGTATAGTACTTCGGTGTACATTTGGACATTGGTGCCTGTCCCTCCAGTGGCGGAGGGGGCTGTGAAGCTGTTTATCCCATCCCTCAGGTTGTTGTGATCAGCTTGGGAGACATTTCCATTTCACCATGGCTAGAGGGGGGGGCAGGAGAGATGGTGATATTGAACATAACCTTTTTTGTGGGATTTTGCCAGGGAGGATGATACCATAGGGGTATTGCAGTGGTTAATCATGTTGGTTACTGCCAAGTCCAATATATGTATCACATCTTGTGAGGCTATCAAGTAGCTGTCCTAAAGATTTAACACTGATAAGATGGGGGAATTTCTATGCATTTCTTTTCTGGCATGGTTGTTTTTTCCAATCTATAGTTGGGTAATTAAAGTCAACCAGGATCAGGGTAAAGGGTTGAATCTTGATAGATTTGTAGAGGGCCATATAGGTGGGGTGGGCATCCTAAGTCAAATATGTCGGCCTGTAGCTACCTATAATTTGAATAGGGGTCTTGTCAATGGTTAACTGCACTTGGATTGTCTTTTGTGTGTGTGTGTGGTGTGTGTGTGTGTGTGTGTGTGTGTGTGTGTGTGTGTGTGTGTGTGTGTGTGTGTGTGTGTGTGTGTGTGTGTGTGTGTGTGTGTGTGTGTGTGTATGTGTGTCAGACTGTTTGACCAGCCTGCAGGTGTGTGTCTTTTTAACATATATATTTATACTGCACCTCCTTTGGCTTTGCTGCCCACATTTTGGGGTCTGGCTGTGTGATAGGATGAGTGACCAGGTAAGGATAGATTGTTCTCCACAGCTGTGGCCCAAGTTTCTGTGAGTGCACAAATGTTAGCATCTTCCAGGGTTAAGAATGCTTACAATGAGTGCATTTTCATGTTTAGACTCCTAGCATTTAACAGGATGACCTTTAATATGCATTTTGTTGAGAGTTTCATGTTGGTAGTATCGACCTAATGACTCTCCCTAAAACAGCCGCTATGGGGAGGCAAGGGCCGTTGCCAGAAGGCTGAAGGCCAAGTGAGACATATGCAGGCCATCTCTAGCAAAGCAGCATGGTTTGTTGATCATATCTTCCCAGGCTGCCAGTTATTGGATCCCCTTGGGATGACACCAGAAAGTCAGCCACTTGTTAATGTCAGTCATTTTCTGTTTGTATTGAGGCATCATTCTGGGTGACAGCAGAATGCTGCTTATGCCTAGGGACATACCTGCATGGGACACATTTTCAGCATGCTCAATCATGTCTGTCTTCCTATAGTCCAGGGAGGTACATCTGAAGTCGTTCACACCAACATGGACTAGGAAAGACTCATAACAGTACCTATTGTGGAGAGACTTCAGAGCATGTGTGATATGGCGGGTGGTGGAACCTGACAAATAAGTAACCATTACTGCCTCCTTATGCAGCCTGGTGAGAGGCACATCTGTGTGTCTCACAATGGAGTCTCCTATAAGTAATATGTTGGGTTTATGGTTGGGCCTTAGTGGTTGCCTGACAGTGGTGTGTGGACTATGCATGATATGTGGTGTGGAGGTTTGTGGAGTTCTCATGTGTTTTGGTTCTGAGGTGTCCTTTGTTCGGGTTTGTATTTGTTGAGGAGCCTCTCATATGTGGGCATGTGTTGTGTAGTTGTGAGTGATGTTCACTGACTGCATACACTGCAGGGAACCTATGTTACTGCACAATTTGTTCTGGGGTGCCCATTCTCCATTTGTCTTGCCAGTGGTTCCCCTTCCCCTTATATGTGTCTCTTTGTCCTTCTGTAGTACAGTCATAGGCTTTATCCACTGTTGCTGCTGTTATGTATTTAAATTTCTGGTGTGAGTGGGGTAGAAGTCATAACATCACACACAGGATTATGTAGTTCACACCTCTGAGCCCAGAGTACATCCACAGAAAAGAAACCACAATCAGCAGCTTTCAGCCCTCTCTATAAGGGACACAGGTGGCAACCCTGGGACAGATTTTTGGTTGCCCATCCACTCATCAAGGTTGCAGTTGAAAAGGGTCAGAGACGTACCTTGTTTGACATGTATCGGGAGTGTATTCCAGAGATGGGTCAGCCTCTGGGAGACAAACCTGTCTCTCCAGGAGGGTTTGTTAATGGCACATATTAAATTTACGACTTTTGATGGGGTACTACACAAGGAGTTAGACATACAGATATAGGGCATCTGTACTAGAGCAGGGTCTGAGATTGCCTTGAAGGCAAGACACAGGTCACCTCGGAGCAATCTGTATGATACAGGACAGACTGATACTGATTTGAGCCTGTCCACATAGGACAGGTGTTGCAGGCCATGGATTCTGTTTGTGAGGTATTTCTGTGGCCTCTCCAGTTGGTGCAGGTGTTTGGAGAGGGGGGTGTTGTACTCAATTATTGGCCTAATGAGGGAGGAGTACAGAGAGGTAACAACCTCCTTGTTTCCAGATGCAATCCCTTTACTTATGAGATGACCCAAGTAAAAGTCCGCCGCTACATGATGGTCAAATGTGAGATTGTTGCCAACTTGTGTACCCAGGTCTCTCAGCACAGGTTGTGTGCTTAGGGTTTTGCCACTAATGTGGTAATCAGTAAGGGCTCAATTTTTGATGAATGGTATGCCAATACATTTTTTTACATTTAACTTAAGGTCACAACTTTAGCACCAGTCATTTGTTGCTGTGAGACCCTCTTGAACTATATTAACATCATTTGGGAAGTCAATGACAGCACCCACGTTACAGTCATCTACAAACTTGGTCAGCCACAGGCCTTTTGTCTTTTCCTGGACCTATGAGAAGTAGATAGCAAACAATAGGGTCCCAGGACAGATCCCTGAGGTCACCACTAGTGACACGTCTGCTATCAGAGGTAGTGGCACCTATTTTTATGTTGTGGGTCCTATCAGTGAGCCAGTTGGGCACCCACATGATGACATAGGGATTTACACCAAGTTCTATTAGCTTTTTGAGGATGCTCAAGTGGGGGATTGTGTCAAAGGCTTTGGCCAAGTTAAGGTAAGCTGTGTGTACTGACTTTTCCTCATCCAGTGCCTTGGTGACAGTCTCAAAGATGTCTCAAACTTAAAGTCTCAAACCAGACAAGATCTGCAATTGACGAATCTGAACTGGGTGGGGTCAACTGCTTGGAGATTGCCTATGCCTTTGTATATGAGTGCATAATAATATGCTTCATGGCCTTACAGATCAGACTTGTCAAGCTAATGGGGCAATAGATCCCAGGGCCAGTAGTGGCACCACCTTTGTGCAAAGGGATGACAATGGCAGTTCTCCACTCTGCTGGAATGAGGCCTGTATTTTGGATATGGTTGAGTAGGATGCCCAACGGTGAGGCTACTTCTTGCTGGAGATGTTACAGACTACAGCCTGGGATACTATCAGGTCCCATGGTAGATGTGTTGTTTGGTTTGGACAGGGATTTTAACACTTGATCTGCAGAGATGTGAGGTTCGGGGCAAGTATCAGGGATATGGAATGTGCCTTTGGGTGGGGACAGGGGGATAATGTTCGTTCTGAAACTATCTGCTAGCAGGTTGGCTAAGTCAACAGGATTAGTTTAAGTGGCACCGTTAAAATGTAATGCAGAGCAAACCTGGTGTTAGCCATGGAGGTTTCTGATGTAACTGAAAAAGACTTTGTGGTTAGCCTTTATTTCAAAGTCTACTTTTGATTCATAATTGGCTTTGGAGGATTTCACTAGTGATCTACTTTGCTTGCTGAGGCTAAGGAGGGAGTTTTTTCCAATTGGAGATTTGTGCCTTTTTACTCTTGGGCAACAATTTCTTCATTTTGTTGTAAAGCCTTTTGATAGAAGATGTCCACCACACAGGTTGGTGTTTCACTGAGATGCAGGTTTTAGTTCTGTTGGCTATAGCTGACTCCATGCAGTTGTAAAGGTACTTGTATACTGCACTGGCATACTGTTCAGCATATTTGGCTGCTTGCTCTGAGGGGGCAGTAGTTTGCAGCTTCTGATACCCTCCCTTACAAAGTTGTGGTCAGTTTTTGAGATGTAAAAGTCAGAAGAACAGAATCTGTTTAGCAGGTTGTCCATCATTGCACCCCTACATCTGCTGTGGTCCTCAGACAGTTTGTGTGGCAATGTTATTATAAGGCTACATGTTGGCCATAGCTGTCAAACCATCACAGACTGACATATGGACAGGCCCATATGTAACAGTCAGACACAGGCCCACACATGGGCACAGGGTGTTAATATTGCTCTGCCAAATATAGGCAGTTTGGAGAATGGTTTGGCATTAGCTTGCTTTTTCTTATGAGTATGACATCTGCTTCTCCACTGTCTGCCATTGAGGTTTTCACGTCAACCTTTATTGTTTTACAAGTAGTTTGGCAGGAAAATGCAATGTTATGACAAGCAGAACATATATGCAAGGCATACTTGTGGTCCTCCTGTGACACCCTGGCATTCCAGGGGTATGGCTGGTGCACAGTGACTTGCTGTCAGTACTGACACATTCAGGAGGCAGAGATTTATAACCTGGCACTACACTGACTTTCAGAAACATGCTGTCCTACTAGGTAACTGTGTAGGTTACTCTCAGCTGTGTACTGTCCAGATGTGTGTCCCTCTGTCCCTGAATTGTCCAGCTTTCCTGCAGTAACAGATACTGATGTCTGCATGGTGAGTACTACTCCTACCATAGGTGTAGCTGACATGCAACATAATTGTAGCAAACAGAAAGGTCGCACACATGGCCACTTGGAAGTATATATATATATATATATATATATATATATATATATATATATATATATTTATATATATTTAATAAGACAAAATAAAAACTAGTAAGTGTTTTCATGTCTCTTCAAGACACTTCATCAGACATATACAAAAAACACATCTGACCCAATTTAAATGCATCTCTACTCATACATTATCAGACCTAGCCAATCATAATCCTAGGATTTAAGGATGTAGGTTTGTAAATGGAGTATTTCATCATTGCCCCTATTTGTGGGCCTTTGCCACACATTTCTTTCTGGCTTTTTACAGCTGACTTGCTGTGAGAGGCTGAGAGGTGTGTATGGGACTCCAACATTGACATCCATGCATGACCCCGCAGTTTGTTAGTCCTCCACATATACTGCAGTGAGTTTTGTCTCCTAGGGGACTACTCCATATTCTGGGTATGCCAGCATTTGATGGACATTTCCTTTTGTCCCACTTAGCTGTCAGTTGCCTGCTGCTATCTCTGTAGGCCACCCCATTCCCTTCCATACATGCAGTGATACCATAGATATGATAGCACAACATAATACAGCATTAATTTGTTGTTAAGAAGAGTGACTTACCTTGTGCCTGCATCAGTTGTGAGGACAGTGCTTGAGGGCTGACTCTGTCAGATGCATGCAGTACACAGCCTATACAGGGCAATGTACAGGTAGTGTGATGTGTGTGTGGCATCCTTTTTACTTTGTGTGCAAGTCAGAGAGAGGAGTCATTCCCTGGGTCCCTAGGGTGTTAGTGTATGTGCTATGTGTTGTTTCTTTGTCAAGGCCAGGGCATTCTGGGCATGCCTCCGTCTGCCTACAGGGAGAGGTTCAGACAGTTCCTCTTCCGAGTTCCCCTGTGCCTGTGGGGACCATGGCAAAGGTGGAGGGCTGTGTCCCACTTTCCTATGCTATTCCTGCCACAGTTGTTTCTGCAGGATCATATTGTGTAGCATGGCAGATACTATGAGCATGTGTGCACATATGGCTGGAGGTTACTGCAGGGCTCCACCAGATATGTCAAGGCAGTGGAACCGTGACTTGCAGCCCAAACACATGCTCTACGATGTTTCCAGTTTTTGCATTTGTCTCATTATGCCATTCTTCACTGTGTGTGCGTGTGAGTGCATTTCTGATGGGTGTCATCATCCACGGTTCCAGTGCATAGCCAGCATCCCCCATGAGATGGCCATATGGTATGTCCTCACTGGCAAATGCCTGGTACAGCTGTGAGGTGTGCCAGATGTGGGAGCCATGATAACTGCCAGGGCTGCCAGCACACACATTGATGATAATGCCCTGGGCATTGCACACGACCTGACAGTTGATAGCAATTGCAGTTGACATAGACTCTACCCTCTTCACTGGGTGATGCTTTGATGTGGATATGGGTGCAGTCTATGGCACCCAGTACTTCTGGGTAGTTTGCTATATGGTGGAAAAGATGTATATTGCTGGTCCTCTCCTCAGGGGTGCTGGGGAAATATATGTGCTCACTGGCATGTCTTACCATGACACCTATGAATTGGTGGAGTACCCTGGATGCAGATGCATGTGAGTCCCCCATGATGTCCCAAGTAGGTGCTTGGAAAGTACCTGTTGCTAGTATTCATAAGGCTACACATACCTTTGTTTTGACAGGGATGGGTTCCGCTCTGTTGGCTCTGAGTCTGAGGTGAGGGTGGCAGAGCTTGGTGAGTTGCTGAAGTATGTCCCTGTCCACCCTGTAGTGCCCTATTATCTAGAGCTCACGTAGGCCATGAAAGGTTACCCTGGCTCTGAACACTCTTCTCTTCCGCAGTCTGGGCCAATTGTCAGCATCATCCTCATCACCACCCTCAGTTTGTAGCATGTAGAGATGTAGCAAAGCAGCAGCCTCTATCATTTTGTCAGTTAAAATTCCCAAATGTGTACTCCAATGGTGCTGAGTATGTGGGAAAATCAGATTGCAGGGTGTTTGCATACTTTATACCTGTGTGCTGAAGATGTTGCCTGTGTGATTGGCTGACTATGATACATTCCACCTTCCAGCTATATTATTGAGGGCTTTGGATGGGTTACTGTGAGTGGCAGAGGCCTTATTAGTCACTTATAGTTGATTGCCTTTAGCCTGCTATTTCCTTTTAATTTTTTTCCCATTTCCTCCCCTTTTAAGCCCCGTGGCACGCCACGCAAACTGTTTCAGCTAGTGTAAACATTGCTGAACAGAAAGGGCTCTCCCCTGCATATGAACATGCTCAGCATTTCTCAAACCAGCTAAGCATAGCTAAGGAGAGTAAGATGCACCCCCTTGCTTAGCTGTGCTTAGCTGAGCACAAACAGAAGCCGCGGAGCTTCAGTGTGCTTCTTCTGCCTACACCACCTCGTTATAGCCCCAACACGGTTAAGTACCCATGTACACAGTGTCCCATTTTGCTATTCAATCAGCTTAGCTCACTTACATACCCCCTACTTGCTTATACTCTAGTTACAACACTACACCAGAGCCTATGTCCTTAGCAACCACTGTTAATTGTCACCATTATGAGTATGCATGTTGACCAGTATAATGGAAAAATTAAAGTTTCACATTTATTGACTTTTTCATTTTTTTTTCTCACAATCCCATGTTTCTTTGTCACTGCTTAAACAGCCCATATCTGTCCTCAAAAAAATGATTTTTATGCTTTTGAAACATTTTGCATGCCAATGGCCATAGTTTTGGCCATTGGCATGCCTAATGTACATAACACATGCTTTAGTTGTAGTTGTCATGGCCCCATTTTTATTTTTGCACTCCTGTACATGATTAGTAATCTCATACATTTCTAAAGCAGACATGGCTCCTACACGGATGCCTGTCTGCTTGCTGGATTGCAAATTCACCTCATTTGCATAGTTCTCACCAGCAAATGAGGTGATTTGCATTATTCCATTGCCTCCATGCCCGAGTAGTGCTGGGAAGTTCGTGCATGCCCCCAGCCTTGTTTCCTGGATCGCTCCACCTCCAAATTTCGTGTTTGGACCGTGCCACTATGCTTACACGGAGATTAGCTCCATGTAAGCTTTATTGAATTACCCCCAAAGTTTTATGCTACACTGACTGTTTTTGGTTCTGGATAGCTTTGTGTTATTATAGTTTTTGAGTTCTTTTGGTTTATCCAGATTTATCGCTATGGAGTTATCTTGTTTTATTATAATTTGGTACATGTTTACACCTGTGAACATGAACTTTCAGAATAGCAGTATTCCTTCAACAAATGAGGTTCAACAATAATTTATTAAGGATATTCACAAACTACTGGAAGTAAAACAAAACCCATTGTTTCAGGGTTTTGATGAAGAAGTGGTTGAAGAAAAAAATGAGAATAAGAAAGACTCTGTAATGGAGTATAAAGGTAAATTAAATGTATTTGAACAAAAGATGTAATTATTTAAATGACTCCAGTGGCAGTGTCTCACATTTGATAACATTTGATACATATATAAGGAGCAAGATAGTTCCAAGAGGCTTAAAAAGTACTGGCTGATAGTACAACAAGTGTGTTTTGATAACATTGTCAAATAACTTGCAAAACTTCTCATGCAATCTCAGTCTATATTACTGTTGTAGTGTTCACTTCTGTTTTCAGATGTTAACCACTTATTACCTGATATTCTGGTTTTAGCAAGCATACTAGAATTATTAACCATCTGAATGCATGTGCTACTGTCAGCTAATGTAAAATTAGCTACATAAAATTCTGAATGCAGTGTAGACCTTAACGTTAGTCTTTTTTTCTGTTGCACCGTTTCATTACTATTAGTGTCCCCTGAATTCCCATATCATATTGCATATTTGCTGGAACATGCATACCTGTAAAATTCTGGACTCAGAGGAATATTGAATGTTGAAATCAATGCTTTTTAAAGAGGATAATCTATCTGTTGGAATGAACTGCAGAAACAAATATTGTTGCATCTGTTGGATTGAACTGTAGATAGAAATGGATATCAGGACAGCTGTTTTTAATATCTTACATTGCTATAATTGTTGCTAGATAGCAAAGATGCTAGAAGTACTGCTCTATAGCTGTACAAGTTTACTGTTTGACTGCTAATAATTTTAAGCCGCTTGTAGTACCACTTTATAGTTATATGAAGTTACTGTTTGACTGCTAATAATTTTTGTTACAATCTACCTCTGTTGAAAGACCTTTTACTC
This sequence comes from Protopterus annectens, assembly GCF_019279795.1. Classification (NCBI taxonomy): domain Eukaryota; kingdom Metazoa; phylum Chordata; order Ceratodontiformes; family Protopteridae; genus Protopterus; species Protopterus annectens. The sequence continues at coordinate 1,076,096,132 of NC_056729.1, forward strand.
CTAAACTCTACCTTCTTTTTCTTTCTCTGCTAAGCACCATTTTACTTTTACTGTAACCTCTTTTGTGTATATAAAATCCTTTACCGTCAATTTCACTATATTACTAACATTTTACCTTATTTCTTCTAATTTACTACCTTTGCTACCATTTCTCTCACTGTTAATCAAATCTAAATACATAAAATGTATAGTATTTACATGTAGTTAACCTTACTCTTCTCCTAAAAAACTAAAACCTTATTTTTTAGGTGCAATCACCTTTCTACTACCTTGCTTTTTTTCGTGCAGACCTAACAGAAATACATTGGCTAACTTTTTACAGAGGAAAGGAATTTCTCAAAAATACAAGAAGCCAATATTTCCTAACCCACTGGTCATTTAATGTATGTTTCAGTCTTAACAATTACACTGTGCAATACAGCCTCGTACATCACCAAAAACATGTTGTTACCGCTCTCCCTCATGATCTGCATTTTCTTATCCTTCTGTCAAAGTTATACCTACTGATAGTTCTCTCTAATGCCCTGAACTTTCTTTTTTAAAATAGTTAGGTAATTATCATACTAATTAACTCCATATCTAAGTCCTATCTGCCTGTTTCTTCTGCTTCACCTGTACAATAACACATACTTTCCAGCATATCCACTTAGTGTCTTAATACCTTCACCTCCTCTAGTGATTTTCTCTCCCTCACATTTGAACTAAATAAATGATTGCCTCACCCTATCAAGTACTAATAACAAAGTAGCCTCTGTTAACTTACTAGTTTACCTTTTCTTTATCTTCCATTACTTTTATAGTAGTTTACTTTTGCTTGGACTGCCTTGCATTACTGATTTTTTTTCTCTCTTACTTTTATTGTGAGCAGCTCCTGACCCTAAACTCCCAATAAACACTTACCACTTTACTCCATGAATATTCAAAGCATACTCAACAAACTAAGCAAATTTCATGCTTGAGTAACATACCACTACCCAGACATAATATCTTTTACTGAAACTTGGCTGAAACCTCACATCTCTGCCAAATAATTCCTCCCCCAGGTTGCAACATCTTACATCTAGATAGACCAAAGAAAAAAAGGAGGTAGAGTTGTAATAATGTATTCCAACCAACTCACACTATCCCCCTAGCTAACACTCACCCTTCTTTCTCATCTACTGAACTCCTAACTGCCAAGTGCAAAATAAAAAAGCACAATACATTAACTGTAGCTACAATATATATACCCCCAGGTGACAACATCACTTTACTAGAACAAACCCTATACTTGTTCTCACATGTTATACCCTACAAAACCATTCTCCTAGGGGATGCCAACATAAACTGGCTATCACTCTCCTCTAGTTGTCCTAGCGCATGCATCAACTTGCATGGCTTCACCCAGTTTATCTCCACTCATACCCATACTAACCAACTCCTGTTCTCTTACTGACTGGAAACTAGTTTCCAGTCCTCACAAATATCACTTAAGGACCACTCACCAATCAAAGTAATGAGAGTCTCCTCTCACTCTGCCAGACCACATAAATACATAGAATTCTGCAAACTCTGCAGTTTCTACCCTGATACTCTTAATAACCTTGTCTCCACAATAAATTGGTCCTTCTTAATTCATCTACCTCTAGATGAGGCAGTGCAAAAATTCAACTCCATATTCATAAATATTTTAGCTCCCTTTCTCTTCTACAAACTGTCAGAGTAAAAACAAACAACTCCCCCTGGTTATCACAAACTACATGCTGTCTAAACCATAAAGGAGGCAAAGTTTGTAAAATCTGGACCAAAACAAAACCCCCTCACCATCTCCAAACTTACAAAGTACTTTGCAGCCTTATCAATAAACACATAAACAAAGACAAAAAGTACTTCTACAACAAACCTCAAAACTCTCACATGACCAATCCAAATAAATTCTGGAACTCCATTAATCAAATGTTATATCCTGGTAACCCCTCCTCCCCCAATCCTTACCCAAACTATACTCTCCAAGTAAGAGCGTCCACATTTAACACCTACTTCAAAGACACCATCAGCAAACTGATCCAGACTTCTAACTCTGTCAAATCCCCCTCCTTTCCCTACCTCTTCTACATCTAAAAAACTTTCTCTTTCAAACCTGTGTCTACAACCTATATAAAACACCTACTTCTAAAACTAAAACATTGTTCCTCCTCAACTGATAACATACCTCCTCTTTTCCTTAAGTTAGCTGCTAACTCCATTGTCCTTCCTATCTCTCTCCTTATAAACCACTCAGTAACTAAATGTAAAGTACTCTCTATCTGGAAACAATTCTTTACTACACACGTACATATAGGAGGTAACTCCACTGAACATTCTAACTTCAGGCCAATAGCATTTCTATACCCTCTCTCCAAAATATTTGAAAAAATGTGTCCATAAGCAAATCTTGGACTACCTAATTCAAGAAAACCTACTTACTCCCATACAACATGGCTTTTGCCCCAACCACAGTACAACTGCACTCATTGCCATTACCAATGCTATTGTATTAGCCAGAGATAACAACAAACTAGTCTCCTGCGTATTCCTTGACCTCTCCAAAGCATTCAACAGTCTCTCATCTTCTGCTGCTGTTCGAACTCTCCAATCTAAATCTTTCCACCTCAATTATTTCCTGGTTTGACAGTTACCTCACTGACAGACAGCAATCTGTCAAATGGCTTTCCACACTATCCCCTGCTCTTCCTATCAAGATGGGATTTCCTCAAGGATCAATACTTGGACCATTATCATTCATCATATTCTCCTACATACATCCTGTCCACAATCATCTCTTATTCAATATGATGATTACTCTACAGTCATCACCATAGCTGATAATCACACAGGAAAATAATCAGGGGCACAGGAAAATCATTTTCTTGAGTGGCGAAAGCCAGGGTACCATTTGGCTAGGCTTATATAGGCCCTACGGCCAATAGCCTAGTACCTACCTATGAACCTATAACCCAAAAATCCTTCAAATCTATTGAACAATGGCTTACTAATAACCTGTCAATCTTAAAACCAAACAAGACGAAAGTCTTGTTTTTTTCTACAAAAATCCTTCAACCGCCTAAAACCCACTTTCTCTATCTCATCCCTCAGCAATACCTCTATCAGAGAGAATCACATACTAAAATTCTAGGTGCCATTATAGATGACCAACTCAAATTAGACCTACACATATTCATTAGCATCAAGAAAACCCACCAGTAACTTAGACTGCTCTACAGAAATAACAAATTCCTATCAAATGAGGCTAGAATTTCACTTTCACAAGCCTACCTTGTCCCTAATCTCCTCTACAGGTCACAAATCCTCAACAACCTACAGACTTCTTTCCTAACCAAATTAGAATCAATGTATATCATATAAGCTGCTAGATTTTCTGCTAACCAAACCATTAAATCTCACCACCGTCATGCCCTGAACATCTTAAACTGGTTATAATTTCCCCACCGACTACTTCTTTCTCAGCTACAAATCATACACTCCATCATGCACAAGCCCTTCTTCTGTCCTGTTATCTCCCCATTAGTCTCCTTCTGCACCTCTCTCAAGACCCTCCAAAGCACTCATGTAAAGCTACTACAAATTTCCAAGCCTAGAACCTCAGTAGGACATATTCTGTACAGTTACTCCCCCCTCTCTTGGAATAAACTTCCACTAGATATTAGAAGCATTAATAATTCACAACATTTCAAAAGCACACTTAAAAGATATATTAACTAGCACCTAGATATGCCACTGTAAACACCCCCTTGAACTTTCTTGCCTCACCTCACCTCATACATTCACTAAATACCATAACATACCATACTTCACTATCTCTCTAGTAAGTCATCTCCCCCTCAAACTTACCTCTTCTACCTCCCCTCCGTTATCCTACCTCTCTAGTAAGTCTGTTTTCATGCTACTCTCTCACTCCTATCTATCAAATCCTTATTCTCTGAAACTCCACAAAATGGCCATTAAAGGCTATTATAGTCTGAACTTGACATTTTGCTCTCACTATACGCCTTACTCTCCCTGACACAGTGAATTTCTCCAAACAACTTATTTTGCTGCAACAAATGTATCTATCTTGGAAAAACTGTGAACTAAGCAATGCTTTCAATTACCTTAGACTCTAATGATTACATATTGACATAGGTTTATAGATAGAGGTTCATAGATTAGTACTAGGCTAACTGCCCTTGTGGGCCATTTTCAGCCTAGCCAATTACTCCATGTGAGAATCAAACCCTGCACCTTGTGTTTGTAAGGTAAACACCTTAACCATTATGCCAACCTCTAATTGTGGAGCTTTTCTCTATTATCATGTATTTTTTGTCATTAATTTTTCTCTGTTATCATTTATGTATTGTGGAGCTCTTCTCCCTGGGCCTCTACTAAAAAGGGCAATAGCTCAGTCAGATCATCCCAGTCAACAAATGTCAAACAAACAAACAAACAAACAAACAAACAAACAAACAAACAAACAAACAAACAAATAAATAAATAAATAAATAAATAACGTATCTCTACTGAAAGGTATAGGGAATCGGCACCTTAGCTTTGCATATAAGAGATCCAATACTTTAAAGAATATATTGTGTTATAAAGAACAAATAAACACTCTAAATAATTTCAGAAGGAATAAACAAGGTACTTATATATGTAACAATTGCATGTACTTTAAGTATATTTACACAGATAAATCTATAACATATCCAACAAATAAAAGAACTTTCTAATATGAGCATATGATATGTGTGACACTAAAAATATAGTTTATATAGCAAAGTATCAAATGTGTGATGCTTTCTACATAGGAAAAATGAATTGGAAATGAAGCGAATGCATAGGGGATCACTTATCTGAGATATGATGTATAGAAACAAATGCTTTATATACTATATTGAAAAACTGATAGTAACCTTTTTTTTAAACTGGTAATATTACATCTAATTTATGAGCACATAAGAGGCAATGATGTTAAAAATATTACAGAGAAAGAAGAAAACATGGATAATAAAATTTAGGGCACAACAATACTCAGGTTGAAATGAAATATTTAGTATTAAACCTATATTAAAATAATTAAATAACCAGGATAGGTGAATGTCTCGTTAAATGCTAACTTTAAATGATTTGGTTGCATTATTAATTGATTTTTAGTCATATGACCTTCAGTCATGTAATTTTTTAATCATGTGAACTTGTAATATACATAAAAAGAAATATTTTTTGGATGGAATTATTTGCCAGATGAAGCCTGTAAGCAAAAGTGTTAAACTTGTGTCCTTATTAAAATTTGAAGTTTTATGCTACATTTACTGTTTTTTTTTTGTTCCAGATAGCTTTGTTTTATTATCCATGGGCAGATGTGCTAAAATGGCCAATAAATGAACCTTGATAGAGGAAGAAGAAAAGCCATAGCCACACAAATATTGTAAAACTAGAAAACAACTAGCTCTGAATGGGTGCTGGTTATATTGTTGCCACCAAGTAGAAAACCTTTTCCATTTGCTAATGTATGATTTTCTAGTAGCAGGCTTTTTTGCCTCCATAAATACCTGCTACACATGCTCAGAAAACAGGTGCCTAAAAGGAATTATGACCCTATCATCCAGGCAGTCAATTGAAGATGATTGATGTCAGGGTGCATCACATACCCCTGTTCTTGTGTGAGTAGATCCATTCTGTGAGGAAGCCTGTGTAATTGCCTGTGATCATTTCCAAAAGAAGGGAGAACCATGGTTGTCTGGGCCAGAAGGGAGTCACCACAATGATCTCCTAATGTTTCTTCTGAATCTTTAGAAGTATGCTGGATTCTAGTGGAAAAGGTGTAAAGGTGTACAGCAGCATTCCTATCCAAAGAAAAGAAAAGTCATCTGTCTTCCAGACCATCTAGCGTGGAGTCCTGGCACAGAATTTTGCCAGTTGATTGCTCAAAGAGGAGGCAAAGAGGTCTACTTGAGGAACTCCCCACCGATGGATCAAATCTTGGAAGACCCCCAGATCTAGTTTCCTTTCATGAGGAACTGCCTTGGTCCTGCTAAGTTTGGTTCCCACAAAATTTTGCTCTCATGGAATGCAGGGTGCCTGTAGACTGAGACTGTACTGTGAAGCTACATCCCAAGCTTACATGGCTAGTCTTCAAAGGAGGTATGAACTGGTTTCCCATTGCTTGTTGATGTACCACATCACTGTATTGTCTGGAAGCACTTGAATAGGTCCCAAAGTCCAAAGATGTTTCATAGAATTGACTTCCTTGATCATGGCAAGTATATTATTGATATTTATGTGCTTGCATCAGTCTTTGGTGTCCCACATTGCCTGCACTTTTATCTAAACATAAACTGCTCCTCAAGCATTGACTCATGCATCTGTGGTGACTGACTGCTTTGGAACAGGGGGGGAAGAAGAGGAGGCCTTGATTTAAGAATATCTGTTGTCTCCACTAAGTGGTTTCTCGTCTGACAAACCCTAATGCTGTGATTTGAAAAGATAACGTGTATTGATGCTGGAACCAAACAGATTTTAGAAATCACTGTAGCTTTCTCATGTAGAGTCTAGCCAGGGGTATCATGAGAATCATAGATGCCATGAGACCCATAATCCATATGTATTCCTTCATAGTAAATACATTCTCAGAGGAAAAATTTAGAAATAGATCTAAATAAATATCTATTTTTCCTGTGGAAGAAACGCTTTTTGAACCGAGGTGTGTAGTTGACATCCCTGGAACAGAATCCTGTGTGAGGGAGTCAAAAAACACTTTTGAATGTTCGCTCAGACTCCCAGCTTGTGAAAGAGATCTCTCACCGAACAGAGAGATTACTGACATTCTGAAAAAGAGTCTGCAAAGATAAGCAAATCATCTAAACAGGGAAATATGTGGATGCCCTGTAATCTGCAATGAGCTATAACTGGAGCTAGACACTTTGTGAACCCTCTTGTTGCAGTGGATAGTCCAAAGGGTAAGGCATAGAACTGATAATGTGATCCAGACACAAAAGCTTAAGAAATGACTGAAGTCTGGATGAATAGGAATGTGATGATATGTATCTGTTATGTCTAGTATTAGCAGCAAACATGAAAAAGGAAGAAGAGGCAACAGTTTGCAAAGTGACATTATTTTGAATATGGGCACTGTCACAAACAGGTTTAGGAAAGAAAGATCCAGAAATGTTCTCCAAGTATTTTCTTTCTTTAGGATTAGGAACATCCTTGAATAAAATCCCTTCCCCACCTGGGAAGGAAGAACTGGTTCTATCATTCCTTGGGACAGCAAATGATGAAGAACACATGGAAACAAAAAAGTCTGATCTGTATGATGAGGAATGACCACCTCTGGGAAGAGGAGTTTCCTCCCATTGCCATCTATAATCCTGATAAATGGTTTTCAGAACCCATTTGTCTGAAACAATCTGTTGCCAAAGAGAAAATTGGAGATTCAGACTATCTGGAAGAGAAAGAGGGCTATGGTGCTAAGGGGTCAGAAGGTCTCTATAACAGTCATTCGGGCTTGTTGGAGTGTCCTTGGTTTTGGGTGGTTTGAGACTTCTTTTTGGAACCTCCTTGTCACATCTTCCTAAATGTCTGTTTACTGAATTCTGTTTTTTTTTGCTAATACTGGATGAAGCAAAAGAAAATTCCTTGGACATTTTGGAAAAGGAGGACTGAAAAATCTTAGAAGTTCCCTTGATCATCTTGCCCTTTAATTATACATTTTGATCACCTCTGCAGCAGAGGGAACTAACACGAAATTTGTATCCAAGGGAGAATTTAAAATCTCATGTTTAACATCATCTGTAAGGTTCTGAGAATGCAACGAGGAAAACCTCTTTAAAACCATCCCAGTGGTCATAGCCCTAGAAGAAGTATCAACAGAGTCGTACACACACTGCAAACAATGATGGCCTGTGCAATACAAGAAACTTGTTATTTAAAGCAGATTTTTCTTCACAAGAAAAAACTGTAGATAAAACATTCCTCGTATTTTCACAATATGCCAGAATAAACTTTAACATGCGAGTCTGATAGTTTAAAATTCTAAAATTCAAACTTGTAGAAGTATACACTTTTTCCCATACCTATCAATAGTTTTCCCATCCTTATTAGAAAGTGTAGGATTGGAATTAACTAAGTGCTTAGCAGCAGAGGAGCCAACTGTGGCTATAGCTGCTGGAATAAAAATTTAAAAAAAAATGAGGACCTTTATACACCCTAGCTGCCTTTATATGGACAGCTGCCTGACTATCAGAAAAATTGCAGGCAGTCAGACACACATCCTCTAAAGCAGACAAGACAGGAGGAATGGGTATAGGTTCTGGAAAAATTCTTCTGTAACAACTCATAGAATTTTTGAGGGAATGATAAACCTCAGTGTTCTCCCACTGAAGACACTATGATTTTCTAGCAACAGTCTCAGAGAAATAGATCCCCCCCACCCCCGGGACAATCATAAAGAGAGCTGTCTTCTAAGTCTGAATCAGAAATCTGAGGACAAAATGCTGAATCTGTCCCTATGTCTTCCTGTTCAGATTCAGAATACTGATTCTGTTCAGGAAAGGAGGCATCTTTCTTTCTTTTACCAGAAACTACTCTACAAGAAAGATAAATAGTGTGAATTAAACCCTGAGCCAGTCTCAGTAAATTACTCCTATCCAAAGAAATTTGAGGTGGAGGAGATGCATGCTTGCTTTTCTGTTTCTTTTTGATAGGAAAAATGTGGCCAAATTTGTTACAAATCACAGCTGCCACTTCCCCATGGTTAGGCAAAGCTTTCTAACACAACAGGGAAATCTTCCCTATTCCCTCTCACAGGACCAACAAGAGTGGTTCTCTCTTGCCCACTGAGGAAACCCCAACAGGTATAGATGAGATGGATAACTCCAGTCCATAATGGCTGTAGGTGTTACCCTTGAGGGATCTAGGATAAACAGAGAATGGTCTGAGGTACAACAAATAACCACAGCAGACACACCCACTGCAGCTTAGGAAAACTGCTAGCCTAATGAGGTGGCAAAGGCTGTTTGCTTAACTTTTTTCTTTTTGTGACTGGAAGAATGCCTGACAGTCGAGTGAGTGACAATCTGCTCCATGGTTAAGCCAAAAATAATACCTCTATCCTGAGGAAAACAACAAACAGTGCTAGTAAGACTACCAGTCCACAAAAGTTACTTTTTTTGTGGGGGGGCACAGAAAAAAGCACAGTAAAGTGTTCTTTCAAACACAAAAAAACAACACCAGGAAAGAAATGGAATGAATGCTTTATTGGTGCATCTGGTACCTCGGCTTATGCCTTCAAACACTACAGCAGGCTTACAATATTAAAATAAAAACACAATACCAACTAACTAAGTAACCACCAACTACTAAAAATTCCGAAGATATGGTGGTTTGAATGCAGGACCACAACCAAACCAACCGAAAACAGAAAATGTCAAAAATAGTATATTGCTGAATTCACCACAGGCAGTCAATAAACAAAGCTCCCCTGAAAAAGGAATACGAGAATGTCTCTTTATTCTCCACAATTATGACCAAGACATGATACATACGTATTGATTCACAATGACACAAGTCCGACACGAATGTTAACCTAGGTTTCGTCTTAGTATTAAAGACTTCTTCAGAACCTGAAGAACTTCTGAAGAAGTCTTTAATACTAAGACGAAACCTAGGTTAACATTCATGTCGGACTTGTGTCATTGTGAATCAATACGTGTGTATCGTGTCTTGGTCATAATTGTGGAGAATAAAGAGACATTCTCGTATTCCTTTTTCAGGGGAGCTTTGTTTATTGGATTTGCGTGGCTCCTGTGGTGAATTCAGCAATATACTATTTTTGACATTTTCTGTTTTCGGTTGGTTTGGTTGTGGTCCTGCATTCGAACCACCATATCTTCGGAATTTTTATTAAAATAAAAACAATTTCTCCACAGAAAATAGTTTATCTGTTATACAACACTACTGTTAAACTGACAGAAGTAACCAGTGTTCCATTTAAAAGTACACTACAGTCTCAAGACAATCCATTAAAACACAACACTCCTATCTTTAAAATAACTTTCCTGAAGAAGAAAGAAATAAAACATCAGTAAAAAAAAATAAAAAAATGGATGTTTTGTTTCCAAAAGGGAAATGACCTGCCCAGCTGAGGAAAGCACAGGCTGACCTTCCATCCTCAGAAGCCTCAGAGGAGCGTGCTGTTTGGCGGCAGTAAAGTGCTAAAGGGCTTCATGCACAAATTTATCTTTTAGTTAACTTAACCTGAGCTGATTGACACTTTGGGCACATGGAAGGTGCCTGAAGCTTTGGAAGCTGGCTGGCTACTGTATACTTGGCAGGATATAACCTATATAGCTAAGGCTACTGCAGCAGTGATCAATATGAAAAATACTGTAAAACAATGAAGAACATTTTTAACAATGTAGTAAAAGCACTTACGATTGATGTAGCTTATGGTTAAATTCTTTGATTTTTCTCCGCCTGCCAGGTTTTTAAATGCACAGCTTGCAGTTTCTGTTTTACATTGTAATGATTGATGGGTGAAATTGTAACACCATTTACCATCTTCATCAGTCTGTATTCCTAGATATAAAAAAGAAAACGTATATCTGAGAATGATATCTTTAGAATAAATAGTTACACAGACACTGACATACTTAGCCTTTCCCTTTCATGATTGCATTTTTGGTTTTCCATCCCTCAGAAACTGGAATTGTTTTTAGCAGCTATGCTCCTAATAAATGCTTATTCATTTTGTTAACAATGCCTGTAAGGATAAACCATAGTAATCCAACAATAACTAAGGTAACTCTTCTGATGTCAGTCAGCTTGTTATTTGCAGTTGTTAGCTGCCTTTGAAGGTGAGGGGCTATCTGATTTGTATGTGATGTGATTTACACTATACCATAAAGGATTTCTTCCCCTCTCATGGTAGTATATCCAGAGTTAATTAAAAATCCTTCAGTCTGGGCAACTGTATCCAAATGATCATCCGGTACACCAAAGAGAGATACTATGTTTTGGTCAAATTGAAAAAGGCTAGTGCATGCAGAACAGCAGCTGATCTGGAGAGATATAATATTATAAGAATTATCAATAATACAAAAGTGAAAACTCCTAGAGGATGAAGAACTGGAAACTAGGTAAGGTAATGGCAGGGATGTAGAAATCAAAAATACTGGCAAAGAAGGATTGCTGTAAAAGAAAAGAAGTGTCATGTCAAATGGTAAACTAAAACTGTGACACTTTTAAATGGCATATTAAAGAGGTAAGGAAAAAGCATTTTTGGCATGCTGGCAAGTCTGCTAAACCTAGAAGTTAAAAACACTTAATACCTTTTAAATATAAAATTAAAAAAATGAGTATGGACCCCGCGAAAATGTATATGCTATGGTACACTGTAATGCAAATGGGATAAGTAATCCTGCAGAATATAACAGTGTTGGAAAGCTTTGCCAGAACATATGGATGCCATTGTCCTTTTAAAAACATTATCATAATGGAAGGAATATGGGAAGAAAGCAAGAAAGCAAAAAAGAAAGAAAAATAGAAAGAAAGAAAAATAAATGCCACGGCGGAATGAGTAAAACACGCAGAGACTTGATAATGGTTCATACGTACATGTGATGTACACTTGATCTTGGCAGACTATTTGTCTGGAATCTATGTACTTCAATATGTAAATGAAAGCAAGTGATACTGATTGATGTAAGTGAAATATGTAAAAAGACAGTTATTAAAGAGAACTGCTCATAGTGGTAATTGGAAAATTAATGATGATCACCCAAAAGGCTCCCAAAGAAAAAGAACAGGAAAAACCTGGCAACTAGCAATAAACAGGAAAAGCAAAGACATGAAAAAAGAAGAATAGAGCTAGGGCCTTGACAATGAAATTATAGTATTAAGACTTCAGGCAGCATGAGTAAGTGTTTACCTCAGAAGTACTATCTGTAAAATGTAACATTAATCTTAGCTTCCATCTGCCTGAATTATGATGGAGGGTTAACGTTGAATGGCTCTGATCAGAATGGAATAGGTGACTCAGAATATAAGTTATCATTATCCACACACTATCCTTAACATTTTATAAATGTAACATTAAGTAGCACGTATGAACTTTACATAAAATGTTATGTATTACACTCTACAAGGTACCACATTATCCATGCTACCATTGCTAACCTTATCTCAGACATAATTTGATTAGCTCTGAAACAGTGTAGATACTGTATACTCTTAAACATAATATCTTGCTGTAAACAGAATTAGAATATGGACTGCATTACACAAAAGGTAAATATGTCAATAATATTCAGAAGCAATAATAAAGTAACTCTAACATTAAATCCTGCACTTACCATGTCCAAACATCTGACGTCTTGTCACTGGTACTGTCTGTCCTATTAGCATCCTGGTTTGGGGAATGGACTTGGTACTGTGGAATGGTCAGCATGGATGTAGGGTAGCTGGATGGATGTCTAGCAATGTCAGATGTTATTACAACAAAGCACGTAATGTCAACACATTCTGCACATGCTCTGGTGATTACTCCAGAGTAGACTAAACCAAGTGTAAGTCTTTGCTGAGGCAAGCCACCCTAAGCCCCCATGTGGGGGACTACACCCCCACACCACCTGCTAATTGCATATACTCACTGCAAGATCACACAATCCTCAGGGGAAAGACAATATTCCCCTACTCAGGGAATGTTAATTATGCACACATCTTGAATGCATCTTTTACTCAACCAAATGATGTTGACTAAATTGATGTAAATGTTGCTGGTCATTTAATCAGCTGCCCTAAATCTGGTCAGCCTGCATAGTTTCATAGTTTCATAGTATAGTACTAGGCTATCTGCCCTGGGGCATTTGTAAGCCTAGCCATAGTGATGTGGCTTTTGCCACCCCATGAAATGGTACAAAAATGTACAGAATAAATCTAGAATACTGTGCCTCTGTCTAGTAGTTGACACAATGAAGGTCCCCTTATATAATAGAATTAGTTTACTGTGCCCCTGTCTAGCAGTGACACAGATGTGACCCCTGGGGTAAACTTACGATCTCCCATCCACTCATCAAGATTTCTCTTGAAGAGAGTCAGTGAGGGGCTCTGTCTAATACGAACTGGGATCCTGTTCCAAAGCATGGGTAGCCTCTGGGTTATGAATCTATCCCTCCAGCATGTCCTATTCATACTTGTGCCGAGGTTTAAGTCTTTAGCTCTCGTGGTCCTGATGGATTTGGATTTTTTGAGGTGGAGCATGCCCATCAGATCCTGATTGGACATGGCCTTGTATGTCAGGCAGTGATCACCTCTGAGCAGGCGGTATGCTACTGAATAGAGCTGAAGTTTCTTTAGTCTGGCAGAATAAGACATATGTTGGAGACCCTTGATCCTTTTGGTGAGGTACTTTTGTGGTCTCTCCAGCTGTTGCAAATGCCGGGTGAGGTACATACCAAATGGGGCATTGTACTCAATCATGGGTCTGATGAGGGAGGAATATAGGGGTACAATGACATCCTTGGATCTGGATGTGAATCTCTATGATGAGGTGTGCAAGGTAGAATGTTTTTCTAACCACTTTGGCAATGTGGGTGTCAAATGAGAGGTCACTGTCTACTTGGGTCCCTAGGTCTCTGATTACTTTTTCCGTACTCAGTGGGTTGCTGTCTATGTGATAATTTGTGGGTACTTTGTTTTTTCCAAAAGGGATGATTATACATTTTTTGGCATTTAGTTTAAGGCCGTGAGTACGGCACCAGTTGTCCATTTCAGTGAGGCCTTTTTGTAGGATGTGTGTGTCTGCTGGTGTATCAACTATGGCACCTAGTTTGCAGTCATCTGCGAACTTTGTCAGCCACAGCCCTCCCATGTTTGCTTTAACATCTGAGAAATAAATGTTGAACAAGAGGGGTCCCAGGACAGATCCCTGTGGGACACCATTTGTGACTGGCTTTGAGTCTGACATTGCTCCAGCGATTTTAACATTATGGGTTCTGTCCTTTAGCCAGTTTGCAACCCATCTAGTGACATAAGGGTTTACTTTTAAGCTGTTTAGCTTATCTATGATGCCTGAGTGGGGTATTGTGTCGAAGGCCTTAGCCAAGTCCAGGTATGCTGTATGGACTGCTTTGCCCTCATCAATGGCTCTAGTGACTGTTTCAAAAAAGTCAACCAGGTTTAAAAGGCAAGATCTGCCCTTTACAAAGCCGAACTGGGTGGGGTCAAGTGTCTGTAGGTCCCCTATGTCTCTGTTTATGAGTTCCATAATGATTCTTTCCATAGCTTTGTAGACCAGGCTAGTTAAGCTTATGGGGCGGTAGTTTCCAGGGTCTGTAGAGGCACCACCCTTGTGGAGTGGGGCCACTGTTGCTGTACGCCAGTGTTCAGGTACATATCCCGAAATAAGGCTAAGGTTAAATAGCATTTTTATGTGTGGGTTTAGCTCCTCTTGGAGTTCACGTAACATGCACCCCGGGATACCGTCAGGTCCCATTGATGCTGTGTTTTTTGCTTTGTTTAGGGCGGTTCTCACTTGGACATCTGAGATGACAGGGAGATTACATTCAGCTGGGATAAGTATTTCTTCTTTTGGGGGTGAAGGAGGGGAGAAATTTGCACTGAACCTGTCAGCCAGAATGTTAGTAATATCTGTGGGTTCAGTGTATTTTTTGTTGTTGTGAACCAACTCTGAGCATATCTGAGGGTTTCCACCCAGGTTTCTAACATAGCTGAAGAAGGCTTTGTGGTTATCTTTAGTGCCCTTAGCGATTTTTCTCTCAAAGTTTGCCTTGGATGTTTTTATGATAGAACATAGTTTTCTGCTAATGTTGATCAGAGATGTCTTCCCTTCATGGGATTTCGCTCTGACGTGCAGTAGCTTCCTTCTTTTGTTATACAATTTGTTTATGGCTGAGGTCCACCAGACAGGATGCTTACATTTGGTGGAGAGGGACTTGGATTTGTTTGGGATTGTATGATCCATGCATTCTTGGAGATGTCCATAGAAAGCATTTGTGAAGGATTCAGCATTGTGGGATGTGGTATCCACTGGCACAGTGGGCTTAAAGAATACCATCTCAGTTTTAAGAAGAGTGAGGTCTGCTTTTGAGAAGTTTTTCACTGTGGTCTTTTGTGCTGGGGGTGGAGGTGGGATATGTATATCCAGGGTGATTAGTTTGTGGTCAGATCTCACTAGTGAGGGGTATACTTCCGGTGTGGAGCATTTTGTCCCCATGTTTGTGATGATCAGGTCTAGTATATTATCTCCCCTAGTGGGAGAGGTGACTAGTTGTTCCAGTGCATTTGAATTTACGAATTCGAGGAACCTTTGGGCTAGGGTATTGGGGCTAGAATAATGTACCCAATCTATGTTTGGGTAGTTGAAGTCCAGTATGATGGTATTTTGTGATACATTCATATCCTCCAATGTCTTCAGGAAGGCTGAGTGGGATTCTTGAGATTGGGAGGGTGGTCTGTAACATGCTACCAGTTGTATAGCAGTTTTGCCTATGGTTAGTTGCACCTGTATGGTCTCTGATGCTTCATGTGTTGCTACTAACCTGGAGGTGTGGGTGTCCTTTATGAATATGGACACTCCCCTCCTTGTGGTTCGCCCGGGTTTTGGGGCCGAAAAGCATGATACGAGGTATAGCCTGGTAGCACTGGGGTGCTCTCAGGAGCCTTGAACCAGGTTTCAGTTACTGCACAGATGTCGATGTTCTCCATGCTGAGGAGTGCATCAAGTGCCTGCATCTTGAGATTTAGACTTCTGGCGTTGAGCAGCATTACCCTTAGTTTTTTTCCATTTTTGTTTTCTAAGGAGATGGGTTTGTCTTTTGAGCCTTGCCTAAAAGAGGCACTATGGGAGTGGCAAGAGCCTTAGCCAATATCCGGAAGCCCAGTGGTGACAGGTGTAAGCCATCCTTTGCGAAGCAGCATAGCTTGTCCAACATATCATCCCAGGCAGACAGACATTGGATCCCCTTAGAATGACACCAGTACTTGAGCCAATTGTTAAAGCTGATCATCTTGTCTTTGTATTGTGGTATCATTCTTGGTGAGGGCAAGATGCTGCTCAGGGTCAGGGTCATACCAGCCTGGGCTACATAATCAGAGAGCTCCTCTATGTCTCTTTTCATGTAGTCCAGGGAGGTACGTCTCAGGTCATTGACACCAGCATGGACAATGACGGAGTCATATTTGTACTTGCTTTGGAGTGACCTGAGTGCGTTTGTTATGTGGCGGATCCTAGCTCCCGATAGACAGCTCACCGTCACCTTCTCCTTGTTCAGCCTGGTCAGTGGGACATCAGTGTGTCTGACTATGGAGTCAACTGTATTACCCTTGGGTGAGGAGGTAGAGTGCAGGGTTTACTTCTGCTTGCATAGCCTTAATTAGAGACCAGGGACTTTGCAGATTGCAACATATTAAAATGAAGGAGTGACTGTTATCCAGTATATAATATGCAAGTACACATTGAGTGCTTATATCACTGCATGTTGCTCCCCCCCCATCATTAACATACCTTTACTAGCCACCACCTTAGGAAGGCTTCCAGCACTTATCTACCTCTTCCCAACCTCCTGTCCCTAGCAGTTAGTAGCTACAGGGCTCTGCCCACTAAGAAGTGAGAAGGCCTACCCAATGAATAGATGTATTTGTTATAATTTGATAAGGAACAACAGAAGCACTTATGGGAAGGGAAGAATGGGTTAGGAATAAGTTGGAAGCTTATAGTGATTGGCTTGAAATGGATACAGATGTATCCAAATAAAATTAGTGCCCGACATGATATATCAACCAGTTTCATTCACTATAAATTGATAATATATTCTTAAAGACATTTAAAGAATATGCATGCCATGAATAAAAGTGCATTTCAGGTCCTGCCACTGTGCCACACAAAATCCATAAGCTTATTCAGTCATTCATTTTGTAAACCACAGGTCCATGTGTAGTCATGGTCACAGCAGGCAAAGCCATGTAGATCAGTCTTACTAGCCCCAACAACAGTTTCTAACAGATACTGTGTAATTCCTACACATTCCCAGGCAAGGTGACAGAGATATAATCCTGCCAACACATTCTGGGTCTGTTTATAGGTCTTCTAGCAATAAGATAGGCCTAGTACACAGCCTGTGGGAGACACCAGGTGAGTATAATCACAAGGTGCATAAACTCCTTCAACTGCCTCTTCTCAACCTGAAGCAGCAGTGGTTACACTCTGAGATTCCCCTCAGATTGCTGAACTCCTCACAACACCATGACACATGATCCCAGCTGCCCTGTGAAGGAATCTCAGTTTTGCCACTTGTATCTACAGTCTTATCATTTTTATTTCTGGCCAAAGCTCATGACTGTAGCTAAGAATAAGGGCACTGACAGGCCAATAAAATGGGAGTTTCAACCTATGATATAGTTTTCACTTTACTATCACAGTCCCATACAGTGTCTGTGGCACTGTGGCTCCATCCACCTGCTGGTCCAAGTTCTGATACTTTCTCTTTTCACTCATAACCAAGACCTCAATACCCCTAAACTCTTAATGTGAAGTATCCCCCCCCCCCACCAGCAGTCAGCCATCCTTTCTTTTCTGAAAGAGAACCATATGTCTGTTGTGTAAGTTGTGAGTTTTGTTTCATCCTCTTCATGCTCAGCAATAAATTACCTCATGGCACACTGGAGATCATTGTAAGGCTGTGAAGACAATACCTTCTACAGCCGAACAAGATGTTTTCTAATACCTCCTCCATCTGGTTAAGACACCAGTTCTCACTTTTGTGAATGTGAAAAAGTCACAGAAATTTTTTATACAAAAAAAATTATATTGTTGTATCATTTTTGAAAAGAATATGAAGCTGTTTTTACTCACAGCCTAAATCCCTAGAATACACCCATATGTACCATGTGCACCTCTCTAACTGAGAGCACAGTAGAGAATCTACTTACAAATTAAACATACAACTAGCTTATTTTTACAATGTTCAGTTTATTTCATGCATAGATAATATTTCTTGAGTTATATGTCTTCTGAGAAAAGAACATGTTGCAAAATTTCTACAAATAAAACTATGATTATGATTTCCAAGTAAGGATTTCAAATTACTTTTCCATCCCAACTAAATGTGAATGTGTCTTTTGGCTTTTCCCGGTTAGGGGTTGCCACAGTGGAACTCCAGTCCACTAATGACTGGCAGCTGATTTTTACATAACGAGTTGCCAGCCCTGATGCACAACCTTCAACAAAGGTATGTCCATTCACGCATGTCTCCACGCAGAAGACGCTCTAGCTGAGAATCGAACCGGACAGCATCTTACTGTGAGGCGACAATGCTACTGCAGCACCACCACCGCAGATAATAATAATAATAATAATAATAATAGTAACACTAATAATAATAATAGTAACAGTAACACTACTACTACTACTAATAATAATAATACATAAAATGATAATAATATAATATTATAATAATGAGTGGGACACATCTAAACATTGGACTGTGAACAAGCTTCTAAAAGCAGCTCTGAGTCTTTGCTAGTTATTCAAGAAATGGAGCTGTTTTCAACCAAAGACTTTCCCCAAGACTCAATAAACTCTGTGTAGTTATAGTGTTATTCCTACACAGCGTGAATGGTGTTCGCATCCGCATAGCCTTCTCAGCAGCATGCTTTTCATATTCATGAAGGCATGCTACTGAGAACAGCTCTGCAGATACGAACACTGAATGAGTGCAGGGGGTGTGTTGCAGTAGTACTCGCAGATTCAACATGCCTCTTGCACTCTCAATGTGCGGTACAACACTCTTTAAATGCTTTCAGAGTCCACGGACACTGAAATCAACTAATAAAAATAAAACAGTGTCCGCAGACACTGAAAGAGTTAGTAGAACTTGAAATAAATGGAGGGGGTGCGTGACAGGTACTGTCACATACACCCTGCATTGTGAAAGTGCTGTACAGCACTTTACAATGCTTTCAGTGTTCACAGACACTGAAAGCCAGAGTGTGACTGGGAAGGAGTGCAGGGGTGTATGACAGGTACTGTCTCCTGCACTGTGAAAGTTGCCATATGGCACTGCCTCTCAAAGCAAAAAATCTGGATAGAGCCTAAAATGATGGGGGGGACAATAGGGAAAGATTTTAAATATTGCTCTTACAAACTTAAAAAAGTTGATAGAATAATAGGTTTTGCATTAGCCTGAATTTTCTGAAGGATGTGGAGTCTTAAGCTCAAATGTTTGTCATTATTTAATGACTTTAATCCTCAGCTATTTGCCAGAAAGGAACAGATGTTAGGAGGAATACAGCAAAAATATGAGGCAAAAATCTGAACATTCTGCAAAAACCTTTACAGTTCATGGTATACTGCGGCACTTCACAGTACAAGTGTGTCCTCATATACACAGCATAACTGTAAACCTCTTAGTGCCCAAACTCCAGACAAAGTGCAACCAAACAGGGGGACAAAGCTCCAAAAATAGGAACATATTTTAAGTACAGCTCTCATAAACTTAGAAAGTTGATAGAGGAACAAGGTTTATATTAACATAACATTTTCTGAAGGATTAGAAGTCTGAAACTCAAATATATGCCATTATTTAGTGACTTCAATCCTGATATTGCTCATACATACTTAGAAAGATGATAGAATGACAGGTAGTGCATTACTAAATATGAACCAGCATTAGTGTTAATACATGTAGTTAAAGTGCTTGTATTAATTTTTTTTTTCTGTTATAAGTTAAGTTTAAGCGTAGCTGAGCAGTTTGCATGTCACAGCCCTCTGCTCCACACTGCTTAAACATCTCATGGGAGCTAAATACAAATTTATAGCTGAACTTTTCAATGGTGAGATAGTGTTGTTGTTAGAGTTCTGGCTTTGCATGCAGCAGTTCATGGTTTGAGTACCAAGACAGGCCCTTCAATTTTACATGGAAAAACATTTTTAAAATTAATTTTATTTTTAAATTATGTAGTAATTTATATTTGTTAACCAGGGTAGTGTAGCTGGTCCAAAATTGAAGTGTCAGTGGATAAAACATGTGAAATCACCCATGTAAATAAAAGTGTCCCATACAGTGTAGTCACACCCAAGGGTAATGTAATGAAACACATAGGGGGACATCATGTAAAGTAAATCATATACACTTAATATGTCAGTAATGATTAATTAATTAATTGCAATTCGGAAATATTTTCTTAAACAAAAACTGAGCAATGCTTAGCAGTGCATAGCTCTGCTCAACTGGTTTGAGCATTGCAGTTTACTATCAAAAGATCTAAAGTCATTTGGTCTATAGTTCATATTGTCTGCAAATATGGCTGACCCATGAATATTAAGTAGGTCATTTGGTTGACAGTTCATTTGGTCGACAGCCTGTCGACATTGTGTTGACAACAGTCAAGGATTTTCCTTGTCAGCACTGTTGTGTGACCTCTGAGTCATAATATATAAGTGGGGAGGTGCAGGGGGTGCAGCCCCCCCTGCAAAAACACTAGTATTATTTGCATGTGTCTGTTGACAATTTGAAATTCAATGTTATGAATACGATATTATGATTTCGACCAAATGAACGTCGACCAAATGATGTTAGATCTTTTGATAGTAAACCGAGCATTACTTAGATATTAATTTTAAGCAGCAGTCTTCTCAGCTAAGCGAATTTCTGCGCCGCTAAGCACTGCTCAATATGTACCCCTTTAAGCACTGCTCAACTCAGCTTAGCAGATTTGCACACCACTAAGCTGTGCTCAACATTTTCAAAAGGGTCCAATGATGGCAAAGGGCAGGAATATGGCATTATGTAAACCACAAAGGCAGGAATACAGCCAGAACCTGTTGTAGTTTGATCTGTGCAGGAACCATGTCTGGCGTTGGACAGGGAGTGCACTTTCAGGCACCGTGCTGGGGCATTCTGGAGTCCAGGTTCATGGCTGGGCTCCTTGTTAAACACCATGACAAAAGACTGCTGCAAGGCCAGCACCAGGGCTCACAGTGCAAAGCAGTGGCCTAGGACCATCTGTCACATGACCTCACTAGTGCCACTGGAATCCCCCGAACTGGTGAGCAGGTGCGGCATCATTATACTGACCTAAAGCATAGGAAGGGGGTGCTCTTGGCCCAGTGGATCCAAGATGCTCAGGCATGGAATGCTCCAATAGCTTGTAAGTATCTCATCCACAGCTGCACCAAATTCTAGCCTGAATATGTGATAGACAGGTATGCATAATGTTTGTTTTTTCCCCCTACAGCTGCAGCAGAGAGGGCTAGCAATATGGAGGCCAATGCAGACAGACTGTCAAGGCTGCACTGACAGGTTGGTGAGTACAGATCTATCTTGCAGTATATAGTGCAATAAATAAGAATGAGTACATTGTTTAATGCCAGTAGGTATAGTGTGTTATGTGCCTACTGAATAAATAAAGCTTGTCAGACTAATATTGATTTACAGGATATGCAGTAATAAAGCACTGTGTCATGTTACTAAAATAAATATTTATACCACAGACTGTTGTGTTTACTCTGGTATGTTGTTGAAGAAATAGAATGTGTACAGGTTTTTCACAGCAAATATGGCTTTGACAGCATGCATTAACTGAGGTTGTTCTGAGAACCAGCTATTATGCAAAACTGTAGATTGTGGAGCTGTAAAACAAGATATAAATGAAATATGAAATATGTTATGCTCTAAGATCTGAACCCTGAATAGTAATGTGTAATGTATTATAGTGTGTCACCTGCAGAATTGCCTTGTGTTAACCTTTGCTTTCCAGATTGTATTATTTCAAAGGATTAATACACAGTACACTATATGTCATGCATGCATCTCAGGATTACAAGGTCAGACTATCTAACCAACAGAGTATTAGGCAGAAATCAGCCAAACAACAAAACAGCAGTTCCCCAGTAGCTCGGTGTGATGAGAAATAGCTTTGTTGTTCATTTTTGCACACCCAGACATAGTTTGAATCCAAGGAGTGGTACTGAGATGTGTGCATATATACACTCACGAAATCTTGAATATTTGTAGAAACAGTCAGGTAGTGTTAACAGATATTTTCTCCACAGGTCTTACAGGTAAAGAAATGTTTGTAGTTGCTGCATGAATGGTATACTAATACACTGTGTACAACTGTTCCACTATCCAACCCCATGCCTGCAAATGACAGCAGGATAAGTACATACACCATCCACTCTTCCTGATACATGTCTTTCAAGTGTCACACTGTCATGGCTAGTAGTCACTGCTGCCAATAACCTTAGACATAGATAGGAATCCAGGTGAAGTATGCCAGTAGCACACTCACATAACATCAGTGCAGAGTAACCCATCTTTGTCATATATGTAACCCTGACATGTACATGTCACCTCTAGTCATGTACCCAGACTTATCACAGTTTGCCCCATACCATTCCAGGTTGACAGTTTAACAGGTATGTATGTGCTGCAGAAGCTATGGGCCATAGGTATATGTAAAGTGAGGGCAGACCTGTAGAGTATTGCGCAGTACTGTTGTGAAAAATAGAAACCTATACAATTGTCAAATGGACTTTTTTCTCTCCTCCCACCCCTTATCTGCATCAATAATTATTAGTCATATACTACGGGTATGTTATTCTCAAAACCTATTGTTGGGACATGTGTTTTATTATTGTTCATATATTTAACTGATTGCGTATTAACATACCTTGTTAAATACCATTGTTGATGGCCTGTTACTGTCAATGTAATTGGCATGCTGTTACAAGGCTTACTGTTCCATTTATGAATGTGTTCTGTTTGCTATGCAGCTGTTTCAAATCTATTGTTTTGGGTTAATTGGAATAACCCCGCATGCTGTTATAACTAATTTTGAAATGTTTTGTTCATGACTAACCAATATATTTTGGAAAACCTCAACACCATAGCATGTTTGGGAAGGCAGATCCCAGCGATCCACCGGTCACGCCTCATCTGGCCATGGCATCGGGCTCCAGCACATCTGGGACCCAACCCAGAACATCCTCCTCCACTGATCCTGCACCATTTTTGGGTGGAACCGCCTCAGGGGATAGGTCTATCCCCCCCCGGGCATGGGCATGGAGAGGAGCACTTCACCTCAACATGTTTCGGGGTCTGGTGCGCAATGCTATCCGTTTATAGTTGGATGGATGACTGAGCCAGATCGAGGGCCATCTAGCACACCTTGAGGGGCAGCCTGCCCTTGCTGTCCAATCCCTAGTGCAGCCACCTTTGGGGCCGTGAAGATGCAGTGGTGACTGCCCATGGGTTGGGATCTCAGTCCCACTGTACTCATTTGGGGGCTCCTGGGCCTCTGATTCCCAACCACCCTCCCCTGTCTAAAGTGTTTACCCCCTCATGAGTTACATACCACCCCTGTCTGCTGTCTTGTGTGTCTTGTCTGTCTGGGAATGTAACTTATCCTACCCAACCTACCTCCCCAAACATACCTACAGCCCTTCCCCAACATCCCACTATCACCTTAAAAAAAAAAAAAAAAAAAAAAGGGCATCTGTCCCGCAAAAAAAAAATCATTGCCCCATACATAGCTTTGCATTTCGCCCCCATGTCCAGTGATGTAAATCAATCTATCCTCAAATTATTCAACAAATCTATCTTGCCAACATCCCTTCCTGTGGGGTGTGAGGCTGTAAATTCTAAATTTCCCACATCAGTCACAGCTGTTGCTGCAGAAGAAATACAATTAGCATGGGTTTAAGTGGGAATAAGCACTGCTAAGTGAAGGTAAGGGGACTTAAGCATCTCTTTGCATCACTTATCTTGCCGTAAAACTGTGCAAACCTGCTTACAACTGCTTAAAAGTAGTTTACTCACTCTGACTCAATCAGCCCTTGTTCTGCCCAGCAACAAAGTAATCAGCCCTGCCAAGACTTGAACCCAGGACCTAGTGCACTACAATTACAGCAATATGCCACTATACCATCTGAGCAAGGAGAAATTCAATGCTTTTACAAACATATGCATTACAATCATTTAACATAAGGGGAAAAATACACATCCCTGGCATGTCTAAAACCCAGGAGCCTGTGCACCCTGTCAAAGCAGCTACAACTACTCCACATGAGCTGTGAGAATTAGTAATGGTTCAGTAAATATATCATGCAGGATGGTCATCCAACATTAGGGAAAAAACTGTGGAATTAGTAATGTTGTATACATATACTCCTTAATGAGGCAAAGAACCAGGGCGCCAGGCAGAGTAAGGTAATTAGCACTTTCGTTCCCTTCTTCACCATAAAAAAACAGAACTTCATCAGATAAAAAAACTTACCCATTTCCTCTTTTTATACAGCTCCCAAAAATCCATCAACCAATAAAAATAGTCACATTGTCATGAAAAAAAAATTGTTCAACACATTAATAAAATCATAATTAATGCTTAATACATGAATTTATAAATTTGAATGTACTAAAAGCTTCCTTAGCCCAAAATGTATAAAAGGGAATAAATGCATACTAAAAAAAGTCAACATGAAAAAACCTGTCTAAAGTTTTCATAGTTCTTTATGTAACCTAATTACTTTAGTGTATAAAACTACACCTATCAAACCAATTCTGCCCTAGACTTCAAAAGACTGCTGATAGAAATCCTATCATTGATTCCAAGGGAACTAGTGGCATTTAACAACACGTGCCAATACGTCTCCCTATAGTCTAAAAAATTAGACTAATTACCCCCTCTCATAGGTTCATAGGTTGATACTATGCTATCTGTCCTAGGGCATTTATAAGCCTAGCCAGAGTGTGTTTGGCTTTTGCCACCCTTTTAGATTTTTGACTGTGCTTCTGTATAGCAGGTCACAGAAGATAGCCCTTTTAAGGTTAGTTTACTGTGCCTCTGTCTAGTAGGGACACAGAAGAGATCCCCGGGGTAAACCTACGATCTCTCATCCACTCGTCAAGATTTCTCTTGAAGAGAGTCATTGAGGGGATCTGCCTAACATGGATTGGGATTTTGTTCCAGAGTGAGGGGAGCCTCTGGGATATGAATCTGTCCCTTCAGCATGTCCTATTTATTTCTGTGCTGAGGTTTAAGTTTCTGGAGCGTGTAGCTCTAAGGGATTTGGATTTCCTGCCTTTTCACTCTTGCCAACACACAAAAAAATAACTTCTTGAAATCCTTGCAGCACACACTGTGCCTATATAAAGCATTGGTATTTTCCCACCTATTTGTTGCATAAACATGTTGGTAAATTCTCTTTTATAACTGGTTTTCTGTCTTTCCATTATAGAAGGTGGGACAAGTCTGGCAGAAGGCCACATACACTACTCCCCTTGTGTTACAGTTATAAATTCCTTGTATTGGAATAATCCTTCTATAACCTTCAATCGCCACATTACTGGTTTCATAAATGTACCTACACTCTCTACATCCATTGCATTTACTCATCCTTCCCATGGGAATCCTGCCTTTAATTTTATTTCTTTCAAACAAGTTCTTCATATTGGATCCCCTCCTATAAACTATTTTAAGGTTGTTTCCCAATTTTTCTGTCAATCCAAATGCCCCAAAGACAGTTCCAGTTCATCTCTATAATTTTACAAAATCCAGGCTATGTTGGTCAAATGTTAAAACACAATATGTAGATTCATGTTCTATTTTGTTTTCACCCATCACACTTTTTGAGTTTCTCAATAATGGGGGATAGCAATCTGTTCTTTTGGTCACTACATATTTCTCTTGCCCTTCCAAAAAGCCAATGGAGTAACCCCTTAACATAAACATTTCTGTCAATTTGTTCAATTCATCCCTCAATCTACTTTATTCTGTTATTAACCTTGATAGTCTAATCATTTGACCCTTGACCAAGTTCCTTT